>NC_085139.1:55205613-55505613 GCF_024139115.2 Armigeres subalbatus | reverse complement strand
AGATCCAGTCCAGATCCAGTCCAGATCCAGTCAGATCCAGATCCAGATCCAGTCGATCCAAGTCCAGTCAGATCCAGTCAGATCCAGTTCCAGATCGGTCCAGATCCAGTCCAGATCCAAGTCCAGGTCCAGTCAGTCAAGATCAGTCCAGATCAGGTCAGTCCAGGTCAGGTCAGATCCGGTCCAAGATCCAGTCAGGTCAGTCAATCCAGGTCAGTCCAGATCCAAGTCCAGATCAGTCCAGTCAGTCAAGGTCAGTCCAAGATCCAGGTCAGTCAGATCCAGTCAGATCCAGATCCAGTCAGTCCAGGTCAGTCCAGATCGGTCCAGATCAATCCAGAGTCAGTCCAGTCAGTCCAGATCCAGTCCAGATCAGTCAGATCCAGTCAGTCGGTCAGTCCAGTCCAGATCGATCAGATCGGTCAGATCCAGTCAGTCCAGTCCAAGTCGGTCAGAGTCCAGTCAGATCCAGGTCAGTCAAGGTCCAGTCAGATCCAGTCCAGGATCCAGTCAGTCAGTCCAGTCAGTCAATTAGATCGGTCCGGTCCAGATCAGGTCGAGTCCAGATCCAGTCAGGTCCAGTCCAGATGTCAGTCAGATCCAGTCAGGTCCAGTCCAAGATCCAGTCCAAGATCCGGTCAGATCCAGTCCAGATCGAGTCCAGATCCGGTCCAGGTCCAGTCAGTCCAGTCAGATCCAGTCCAGATCCAGTCCAGGATCCAGTCCAGGTCAGTCAGATCCAGTCCAGATCCAGTCCAGATCCAGTCCAGGTCAGTCCAGATCCAGTCCAGATCCGAGTCCAGATCCAGTCCAAGATCCAGTCCAGTCGATTCGGTCAGTCGGTCCAGTCAGTCCAGATCCAGTCCAGATCCAGTCCAGGTCAGTCCAGGTCCAGTCCAGGTCAGTCCAGATCAGTCCAAGTCAGTCCAAGTCAGTCCAGGTCAGTCAGATCAGTCCAGATCCAGTCAGATCCAGTCCAGATCCAGTCCAGATCCAGTCCAGATCCAGTCAGATCCAGTCAAGTCAGTCCAGGTCAGTCCAGGTCAGTCCAGATCCAGTCCAGATCGGTCAGATCCAGTCGGTCAGATCCAGTCCAGGTCAGTCCAGGTCCAGTCCAGGTCAGTCAGGTCAGTCAGGTCCAGTCCAGGTCCAGTCAGGTCAGATCAGTCCAGTCCAGGTCAGTCCAGATCCAGTCCAGTCAAGTCCAACCAGATCCAGTCGGTCAGGTCAGTCCAGATCCAGTCAAATCCAGTCCAGATCCAGTCCAAGGCCAAGTCAGTCCAGATCCAGTCCAGATCGGTCCAGATCCAGTCAGGTCAGTCCAGATCCGGTCAGATCGGTCCAGGTCCAGTCCAGGTCAAGTCCAGTCCAGATCCAGTCAGGTCAGTCCAGGTCCAGTCCAGTCAGGTCCAGTCCAGTCCAGTCAGGTCAGTCAGATCGGTCAGTCCAGATCCAGTCAGTCGGTCAGGTCGGTCAGATCCAGTTCAGGTCATGTTCAGATCAGTCCAGATCAGTCAGGTCAGTCCAGGTCCAGTCAGTCAGATCAGTCAGATCCAGTCAAGGTCCAGTCCAAATCAGTCAAATCCAGTCCAGGTCAGTCCAGATCCAGTCCAAATCAATCAAAGTCAGTCCAATCAAATCCAATCCAATCCAAATCAATCCAGTCCAAGTCAATCAATCAATCCAATCCAAATCAATCAAATCAATCATCAATCCAATCCAAGTCCAGATCAGGTATCAATCAAATCAATCCAAATCCAATCAGGTCCAAATCCAATCAAATCCAAATCAATCCAAATCAATCAAATCAATCCAAATCCAATCCAAATCAATCAAAATCAATCCAAATCCAATCCAAATCAATCAAATCAATCCAAAATCAATCCAAATCAATCCAAATCCAATCAAATCAATCAAATCCAATCCAGTCAATCAGTCAAACCAATCAATCCAAATCCAATCCAAATCCAATCCAAATCCAATCCAAATCCAATCCAAATCCAATCCAAATCCAATCCAAATCCAAATCCAGTCCAAATCCAATCCAAATCCAATCCAAATCCAATCCAAATCCAATCCAAATCCAAATCCAATCCAACTTCTCGCAAGGGCAACTATTGTATAATTGGCAATACGTCCGTGTACCTAATGGAAAAGTCCCACCGGCAGCCGAATCTTTTTTCGCAATATCTCATAAAACACCTCAAAATGGCAAACTTAACTACCTATGTGTATCAAAATTGAACATCTTTTCCAAAAAAGTATGCCGCGATGTTAGGTGGATTTGATTTTTTTACGCCAACGTTTCTTCCGTCAAAACGGTTCAGTACGGAAAAATAGTTGAATTCTCGCTTAACTTTTCAAAAGGACCTAAGTAACATTTTTTTCATGAATTAATTTGAGTACTGCAATCAAAAGCTTTCATGTTTTTCTGTTGATTGCGATATTAAAATTAATTCATGAAAAAAATGTTACTTAGGTCCTTTTGAAAAGTTAAGCGAGAATTGAGCAGAGAAGAATTGAAATGTGTGATAGATGTACTCGTGGATTATAAGTAACAGTGCTAATGGCAGAAGGGACTATGTCCAAGGGCTTGACGATCCCTCCCCAGGCCATCTGCGAGTTGTGGCGCCTGCCTAGGATGTGGTGGGGTTTGACAGTGGGCCCTGTTAAACCTCTATAAAAAGCTGCATGTATCCGCAAGTAGGCTCCGCCAAAGCGACCGTGTGCCGCTCAAAGCGCACAAGCCCAAGTCCTGGTGTTAGGTGGGACGCTAAACAGCCCTGACACAACGGCCCTCCGGCGAGACAGGAGGTTTGCGCAGGCCCAATAAGCCGCCTGGAAAACCAATAATTACGAACAATATAAGAGATAATGCGACTCGATATAATCGGCAAAGACCTAGGCGACGAATAAAGGATCACGATTGGAAGCATGGAACATGGAACTGCAAGTCGCTAGGTTTCGCAGGTTGCGACAGGATGATCTACGATGAATTACATCCCCGCAACTTCGACGTCGTGGCGCTGCAGGAGATTTGCTGGACAGGACAGAAAGTGTGGAAAAGCGGGCATCGAGCGGCTACCTTCTACCAAAGCTGTGGCACCCCCAACGAGCTGGGAACCGGCTTCATAGTGCTAGGAAAGATGCGCCAACGCGTGATTGGGTGGCAGCCAATCAACGCAAGGATGTGCAAGCTGAGGATTAAAGGCCGTTTCTTCAACTATAGCATCATCAACGTGCACTGCCCACACGAAGGGAGACCCGACGACGAGAAAGAAGCGTTCTACGCACAGCTGGAGCAGATATACGATGGATACCCACTGCGGGACGTCAAAATTATCATCGGTGACATGAAGGCGCAGGTAGGAAGGGAGGAAATGTATAGACCGGTCATCGGACCGGATAGTCTGCACACCGTATCGAATGACAACGGCCAACGATGCATAAACTTCGCAGCCTCCCGCGGAATGGTAGTCCGAAGCACCTTCTTTCCCCGCAAAAATATTCACAAGGCCACATGGAGATCACCTAACCAAGAAACGGAAAACCAAATCGACCACGTTCTAATCGACGGCAAATTCTTTTCCGACATTACGAACGTCCGCAATTACCGCAGTGCGACTATTGAATCCGACCACTACCTCGTTGCAGTATGCCTGCGCTCAAAACTCTCGACGGTGTACAACACGCGTCGAAGTCGGACGCCGCGGCTTAATATTGGGCGGCTACAAGACGGTAGACTAGCCCAAGAATACGCGCAGCAGCTGGAAGTGGCACTCCCAACGAAAGAGCAGCTAGGCGCAGCGTCTCTTGAAGATGGCTGGAGAGATATTCGATCCGCCATTGGTAGCACCGCAACCGCTGCACTTGGCACGGTGCCCCCGGATCAGAGAAACGACTGGTATGACGGCGAATGTGAGCAGTTAGTAGAAGAGAAAAATGCAGCATGGGCGAGATTGCTGCAACACCGCACGCTGCAACAACTGTACCACACTAATAACACACGAAAGTTCTATGAGAAGTTGAACCGTTCACGTAAGGGCCACGTGCCACAGCCTGATATGTGTAAGGACATAAACGGGACCTTCTTACGAACGAGCGTGAGGTGATCCAAAGGTGGCGGCAGCACTACGAAGAGCACCTGAATGGCGATGTGGCAGACGAGGATGGCGGTATGGTGATGGACCTGGGGGTACGCGCGCAGGACATTATTCTACCGGCCCCGGATCTCCATGAAATCTAGGAGGAGATTTGCCGGCTGAAGAACAACAAAGCCCCTGGGGTTGTTAGTATTCAATAGGTAATTGCTAACTAATTTAAAGAAAATTCACTTCACTTAATTTTAAGAATAAAATATTTACAGTACTATTTACAATTTAGCCCGCTCAGGGTCTATCCGGGAGAATTATTTTCTAGAGGACTCACTTCCCACACTTGTTCCGCAAAATCTCCGAACAAACAATTAGAGAGAAAAAGAGAATAGGGACTCGCGTTGTAAATAAATGTGCTCTAACACTAGTAAATTTCAATTTTAAGGTTAGGTTTATTTATAGAACGGGAATGTACAGTTGGGGTTAGGAAATGCACCGATATTTCACCTTACCGGTACCGGTTGGCTACCATACGACGATAGGGTTGTCACGTCGACCGAATAGTCCCAATGATAGGGTTGCACCTTCTTCGATGTCGATCTTGGGTTCGGAGCTGGACTGACAGCACCAGCGACGATAATAGGGTGACCGTACTTCGACGGATCACGATTTCACCAAAGGGAAAACTTCACTCACAGGGTTGTCACGGAGTCACGGAATGCTTCGTCCCACGTTACACGGTAACTGGTCGTGTACGGGCACTTTTTACCGGAAAATCACTGGTCACTCTATGGTAACTGGGTTAAGTGGATTGCTTGTTCACCACTAACACCACTCGCGGCACGGAAACTGGATTGACTTTTTGTTCCTGCGGAGAAAATCGAAGCGAATTAAAACGCGAACTACTTGATGCGGTATTTTTTTGTTACCAAAAGAGAGCGAATCCTGCTCCAACCTCCCTTTTATACCCTCTAGTGGGCATGCCGGATTTTGGCCTATTGTCCATTGCTTATGGACATCATCTCTCAGCAGTTGGTATGATGCGAGATAGTGCTCACGGGCATCGGTAGGAATGGAGGGACTTTTTCTTGTTGATACCAAGGGGTATTACGGTATAGGATAAAGATTTGAATTCAAATTTTTTTTTTTAAATTCATTTTCTTTTTAATTGGTATCATAGGATGAGGGAATAGGATTTATATTATTTTAAACTAAGTGTAGAAAACAATTATCAACAATTGCAGGTAAATATGCGAAGAAAAATAAAAACGAAGCAAATGCAAGATTGGGACCTATCTTAGAGGTAACAGGGTTGACCAACTACCAGGAGAGCTATTTAAACACGGTGGTGAGGCACTGGCTAGAGCGCTGCACTGGGTCATTACCAAGACCTGGAAGGAGGAAGTTTTGCCGCAGGAGTGGATGGAAGGTGTCGTGTGTCCCATCTACAAAAAGGGCGATAAGCTGGATTGTAGCAACTACCGCGTAATCACATTGCTGAACGCCGCCTACAAGGTACTCTCCCAAATTTTATGCCGTCGACTAGCACCAAGGGAGTTCATGGGGCAGTACCAGGCGGGTTTTATGGGCGAACGCTCCACCACGGACCAGGTGTTCACCATTCGCCAAGTACTGCAGAAATGCCGCGAATACAACGTGTCCACACATCATCTATTCATCGACTTCAAAGCCGCATATGATACAATTGATCGGGACCAGCTATGGCAGCTAATGCACGAAAACGGATTTCCGGATAAACTGACACGGTTGATCAAAGCGACGATGGATCGAGTGATGTGGGTAGTTCGAGTTTCAGGGGCATTCTCGAGTCCCTTCGAAACCCGCAGAGGGTTACGGCAAGGTGATGGTTTTTCGTGTCTGCTATTCAACATCGCTTTGGAAGAGGTAATACGAAGAGCAGGGATTAACACGAGTGGTACAATTTTCAATAAGTCCGTCCAGCTATTTGGCTTCGCCGACGACATAGATATTATGGCACGTAACTTTGAGAAGATGGAGGAAGCCTACATCAGACTGAAGAGGGAAGCCAAGCGGATCGGACTAGTCATCAACACGTCGAAGACGAAGTACATGATAGAAAGAGGTTCAGTAGAAGACAATGTGTGCCACCCACCGCGAGTTGCCATCGGTGGATTTTTGTTATCATTTAGTCTGAGTTACTGAAACTATAGCTATAACTCCGTTACTAGTGAAATTCAAACAGAGTTGGCGAAATAGTTGTACAAAAGCCTCCGCACTAGAAGTCCACCATTCAACATATTTTGAAATTCAGCTTCTGGAATGTGTTATTGACAAACTACTAAATGATCGAACGCAAATTACTGAATGATCGTTAACATCCTTGCTGGTGACTGCCGAAAATGATACCAGCAGAGAAATTCGGAGACGTATAGTGGCTGGAAATCGTACATACTTTGGACTCCGCAAGACGCTCCGATCGAATAGAGTTCGCCGCCGTACCAAACTGACAATCTACAAAACGCTCATTAGACCGGTAGTCCTCTACGGACACGAGACCTGGACGATGCTCGTGGAGGACCAACGCGCACTGGGAGTTTTCGAAAGGAAAGTGCTGCGTACCATCTATGGTGGGGTGCAGATGGCGGACGGTACGTGGAGGAGGCGAATGAACCACGAGTTGCATCAGCTGTTGAGAGAACCATCCATCGTTCACACCGCGAAAATCGGACGACTGCGATGGGCCGGGCGCGTAGCCAGAATGTCGGACACAAGAAGGCGAGGTGCGCAGCGGGCAAGGTGGTTCGATCAGGTGGAAGATGACTTGCGGACCCTCCGTAGACTGCGTGGCTGGCGACGTGTAGCCATGGACCGAGCCGAATGGAGAAGACTCTTATATACCGCACAGGCCACTTCGGCCTTAGTCTAAAAAAATAATAAATAATAATAATAATAATAATAATAATAATAATAAGGTGGGAGCTCAGGTGAAATACCCTGGGCGTCCATGAAAAACCACCATTTCGAGTAGGTGGGAGCTGAAGGCCCAATTCCTAAGCACCAATGAAAAACCACCCTCGGGCGAGCACTGGCGCTTGAACCTAGCTATTTAGCACTGTAAAGAATTAAATAACTTTACCGGACCCGTAGCTTCCAGGAATGAAAGCACACCCAAATATGGAGTTACGCTCAAGAACAATACCACCCATGCGATTGCCCGAGGAGGGAGCCCCTACTGGAGCTGGTCTTGGAACGGGGAACAGAGCGAGCGGCCAGCGGCTAGAGGAAGGTGAGGTGCAACAGCGAACCTCTAGTCATCGGGCTCAGCCCGTGCCGACAAGGCAAAATAGAAACGGCAGCAGAAGATATCACCAATGCAATGCAGCACCTGCTAATGATGCTGTGGTAGATCGACGTTAATCACTCACGTTAGCGGGCCGCCGACGGCAACGGATCATGTGGACAAGGGAGATGAATCAGTACGTGATTCGTTGCTACTACGTTTGCACCAGGATGGAGACGGATATGTCCGGCAGACCGGGGATGCTGGAGATGTTCAATGAGAAGTTACCTCGGTTTGCACCCCAGCTTGACCAGAACAAGTTGTACACGCGCCAGAGAGCTATTATGTCACATAATATGCTGACTCCAGAAGACGTAGAGTACATCAAGCGGGAAGTGCAGAGGAATTAGGAGAGGAGGAGGAGGCAAGATCGAGCGATACGTCGAGAAGGAGTTCTGTTGGGTTGGATGCATCAATCGCAAGTAACCGTCGCGATTCGATTGCACCCGCCGCTCCAGGACCAACAGTGGAATTGCAACGACAGCAATTAAAGGACGAACTAGCTAATCATATGGGCACAGCAGTTACACAGTTCCGTGGGACAGACCCCATGTCCCGACACCGGATACCCAAGTTGCAGTACTCCTATCGGTTGACGAGTACAGTAAGCATCCTTAACCAGGATATTTTGCCACAGTACTTGGAAACCGTGGAGAACCTTGAGGAGCTGCAATTTATCGTGTATTCGGCTGCAGTGGCTGTTGTAAGAACGTTGGGATTGCGAACGCGCCCACAAGGTGAGAGTGATGGACGCGCACGCCCCAAAGCACGAAAACCCGCGTGGATGCGACGTCTGGAGACCCGCATCGCCACACTGCGGTCAAAGGTTGGTCGATTAACACAGTACAAGAAGGGGAATCGATCATCCAGGCTAGTTCGGAATGTTGCTGAAATTGTGAAACCCACAGAACTCCGTGATCTCACCGAGGCGAACATAACTGAGATCCTCGACACCCATGTACAGCGGTTGAGTGCTCTTGCTAAGCGACTGCGACGTTATGGAGAATGTTCGAAGAGGAAGGAGCAAAATCGAATGTTCAACATCAACGAAAGGGAGTTCTACAACCACATCCGAAACGACAAAGCCGACTTTGGCGAGGGCCTTCCGGAGATTGGAGAAGTCACGCAGTTTTGGTCCAATCTATGGGAGAACCCCGTCATACACAACGGCGACGGGGTGTGGATGGCAGAAGAAGAGCAATATTGTGGTGGAATTGGAGACATGACCGCTATCAACGTGACCGCCCAAGACATACGTGAGGCTACTCGGTATACCAGGAATTGGGCTGCACCAGGACCCGATTTTGTGCATAATTTCTGGTATAAAAACTCACAACGGTCCAAGGGCGGATGGCGGAATGCTTCAACACGGTACTAGATAACCCAAGGCAGCTACCGGAATTCATCACTAGGGGTGTCACTTATCTTCTGCCGAAGGATCGGAACACTTTGAACCCAACCAAGTATAGACCAACAACGTGCCTTTCGAGTCTGTACAAAGTGCTGCCATCGGTAATGGTGCAGAACCATTGCGACGTCAACAACCTGATGACCGAGGAACAAAAAGGTTGTCGACGCAACACACGAGGCTCCAAGGATCTGGTTATCATTGATGCAGTCGTTGTTGGGCAGGCCACCCACAAGCAAAGAAACCTGAGCATGGCGTATATCGACTATAAAAAGGCATACGACTCAGTACCTCACTCGTACCTTCTTAAGGTACTGCAGTTGTATAAGATAGACGGTAACGTCATCAGGCTAATGCAGCACGCTATGGGGATGTGGAGCACATCCCTACACATTACCGACGGAGAAAAGGTGTTACGGTCCAGGACTCTCAGCATCAGGAGGGGCATATTCCAAGGCGATACCTTTAGTCCTCTATGGTTTTGCCTTGCCATGAACCCTCTTAGCAGAGCACTCAACCAACACAACTATGGCTATCATTTGAAGAGTGGGGAAAGGAGTACAAACATTACCCCCCCCCCCCCTTTATGGAGGACTTGAAGCTGTTTGCGGAATCTGTGGAGAAGCTGCATCAATTTCTGCGGCTTGTAACGGTATTCAGCAACGACATCCGGATGGAGTTTGGTATCGATAAATGTCGATCCATACATCTACACCGGGGTCACCTGGTGGATGCCGACAGTTTCCGCGTCAACGAACAGGAGGAGATTCGAAACATGGTTGAAGGCGAAACGTACAAGTTCCTAGGTTTCCTGCAACTGAAAGGAATTCGCCATACGACGATCAAGAAAGAGCTGCAGGAAAAGTTCTTGCATCGTGTCAACGGTATTTTGAAGAGCCTCTTGTCGGCCGGCAACAAGGTGAAGGCGATAAACACGTTTGCTGTGCCCTTGTTGACATACAGTTTCGGGGTGGTGAAGTGGACCAAGACTGACTTGGAGGCGTTAGAACGAGCAGTACGAGTGGCGTTCACTAAGCATCGCATGCGTCATCCAAAATCGTCCATTGAGAGAGTCACCCTGCCACGTACAGTAGGAGGAAGAGGCGTCACCGATATACAAACACTATGTGTTTCTCAGATCCAGCAGTTGCGAAGATACTTCGTGGAAAGCCAGAACCGCCACGAAATCTATCGCGCTGTGTGTGAAGCTGACCACGGATTCAGTGCCCTGCATCTGGCGCAGGAGGACTATCAGCTGAATTGCGACATCAAATCTGTCGACGAGATGATCGCATCGTGGAAGCAGAAGGAGTTACATGGGACGCACCCCCATCAACTGGAGCTGGAATATATCGACAAAGCGGCGTCGAATACGTGGCTGGTGCGGGGTGAACTCTTCTCGGAAACAGAAGGATTCATGGTAGCCATCCAGGACCGGGTAATTGCGACGAAGAACTATCGGCACTATATATTGCACGAAAACGTGGAGGACCGCTGCAGGAAGTGCAATTCAGTAGGAGAGACGATCGAACATATCGTGTCCGGGTGTTCAGCCTTAGCTGATTCAGCCTATCTCGGTCGTCATAACGAAGTAGCCAAGATTGTGCACCAACAGCTTGCTTTAAAGCACAACTTGGTTAACCAGTTTGTCGCCTACTACAAATATGTGCCTGTCCGGTTCTGGAAAATAGTTTCTTGAAGCTGTACTGGGATCGCGAGATCATAACGGATGTCCTCATTCGTGCCAATCGGCCCGATATTGTGGTCTACGACAAAGGATGAAGCGGGTAACCCTCATCGACATTGCTGTACCGCTAGACCATAATGTCCAAACAACATTCTCCAACAAGATAACGAAGTACCACGACTTGGCGGAGGAGTTGAAGCAGATGTGGCACCTGGAGGACGTGCGTATAATTCCGGTTGTTATCTCAGTTATCTCGAAATCTCTTCTGAGATCCTTAGGAGAGCTGGAACTATCTCATAACCTCCATAGCATCCAAAAGACAGTGGTTCTTGGAACTTGCAGCATCGTAAGAAGATTCCTGAACCACCATAACTAATACATCCGGTGCAAACGTTTATTATAGGATTTTAAGTCAACCGGCGAATGAGATCCACAGAGCCTAATCCCCTTTGGCATTCAGATTGCCCGGGGTAGGTGAAAATTCCCAGCACGCTTGCTGAGGAAGTGCCAAAACTCTATAATAATAATAATAATAAATAGGTGGGAGCTCAGGTGAAATACCCTGGGCGTCCATGAAAAACCACCATTTCGAGTAGGTGGGAGCTGAAGGCCCAATTCCTAAGCACCAATGAAAAACCACCCTCGGGCGAGCACTGGCGCTTGAACCTAGCTATTTAGCACTGTAAAGAATTAAATAACTTTACAGAACCCGTAGCTTCCGGGAATGAAAGCACACCCAAATATGGAGTTACGCTCAAGAACAATACCACCCATGCGATTGCCCGAGGAGGGAGCCCCTACTGGAGCTCGTCCTGGAACAGGGGACAGAGCGAGCGGCCAGCGGCTAGAGGAAGGAGAGGTGCAACAGCGACCCTCTAGTCATCAGGCTCAGCCCGTGCCGACAAGGCAAAACAGAAACGGCAGCAGAAGAAATCACCAAGGCAATGCTGCACCTGCTGATGTTGCTGTGGTTGATCGACGTCAATCACTCACGTTAGCGGGCCGCCGACGGCAACGGATCATGTGGACAAGGGAGATGAATCAGTACGTGATCCGTTGCTACTACGTTTGCACCAGGATGGAGACGGATATGTCCGGCAGACCGGCGATGCTGGAGATGTTCAATGAGAGGTTCCCTCGGTTTGCACCCCAGCTTGACCAGAACAAATTGTACACACGCCAGAGAGCTATTATGTCACATAATATGCTGACTCCAGAAGACGTAGAGTACATCAAGCGGGAAGTGCAGAGGGAATTAGGAGAGGAGGAGGAGGCAAGATCGAGCGATACGTTGAGAAGGAGTTCTGTTGGGTTGGATGCATCAATCGCAAGTAACCGTCGCGATTCGATTGCACCCGCCGCTCCAGGACCAACAGTGGAATTGCAACGACAGCAATTAAAGGACGAACTAGCTAATCATATGGGCACAGCAGTTACACAGTTCCGTGGGACAGACCCCATGTCCCGACACCGGATACCCAAGTTGCAGTACTCCTATCGGTTGACGAGTACAGTAAGCATCCTTAACCAGGATATTTTGCCACAGTACTTGGAAACCGTGGAGAACCTTGAGGAGCTGCAATTTATCGTGTATTCGGCTGCAGTGGCTGTTGTAAGAACGTTGGGATTGCGAACGCGCCCACAAGGTGAGAGTGATGGACGCGCACGCCCCAAAGCACGAAAACCCGCGTGGATGCGACGTCTGGAGACCCGCATCGCCACACTGCGGTCAAAGGTTGGTCGATTAACACAGTACAAGAAGGGGAATCGATCAACCAGGCTAGTTCGGAATGTTGCTGAAATTGTGAAACCCACAGAACTCCGTGATCTCACCGAGGCGAACATAACTGAGATCCTCGACACCCATGTACAGCGGTTGAGTGCTCTTGCTAAGCGACTGCGACGTTATGGAGAATGTTCGAAGAGGAAGGAGCAAAATCAGATGTTCAACATCAACGAAAGGGAGTTCTACAACCACATCCGAAACGACAAAGCCGACTTTGGCGAGGGCCTTCCGGAGATTGGAGAAGTCACGCAGTTTTGGTCCAATCTATGGGAGAACCCCGTCATACACAACGGCGACAGGGTGTGGATGGCAGAAGAAGAGCAATATTGTGGTGGAATTGGAGACATGACCGCTATCAACGTGACCGCCCAAGACATACGTGTGGCTACTCGGTATACCAGGAATTGGGCTGCACCAGGACCCGATTTTGTGCATAATTTCTGGTATAAAAACTCACAACGGTCCATGGGCGGATGGCGGAATGCTTCAACACGGTACTAGATAACCCCAGGCAGCTACCGGAATTCATCACTAGGGGTGTCACTTATCTTCTGCCGAAGGATCGGAACACTTTGAACCCAGCCAAGTACAGACCAATAACGTGCCTTTCGAGTCTGTACAAAGTGCTGTCATCGGTAATAGCGAGGAGGGTGCAGAACCATTGCGACGTCAACAACCTGATGACCGAGGAACAAAAGGTTGTCGACGTAACACACGAGGCTGCAAGGATCAGGTCATCATTGATGCAGTCGTTGTTGGGCAGGCCACCCACAAGCAAAGAAACCTGAGCATGGCGTATATCGACTATAAAAAGGCATACGACTCAGTACCTCACTCGTACCTTCTTAAGGTACTGCAGTTGTATAAGATAGACGGTAACGTCATCAGGCTAATGCAGCACGCTATGGGGATGTGGAGCACATCCCTACACATTACCGACGGAGAAAAGGTGTTACGGTCCAGGACTCTCAGCATCAGGAGGGCATATTCCAAGGCGATACCTTTAGTCCTCTATGGTTTTGCCTTGCCATGAACCCTCTTAGCAGAGCACTCAACCAACACAACTATGGCTATCATTTGAAGAGTGGGGAAAGGAGTACAAACATTACCCACACCTTCTTTATGGACGACTTGAAGCTGTTTGCGGAATCTGTGGAGAAGCTGCATCAATTTCTGCGGCTTGTAACGGTATTCAGCAACGACATCCGGATGGAGTTTGGTATCGATAAATGCCGATCCATACATCTACACCGGGGTCACCTGGTGGATGCCGACAGTTTCCGCGTCAACGAACAGGAGGAGATTCGAAACATGGTTGAAGGCGAAACGTACAAGTTCCTAGGTTTCCTGCAACTGAAAGGAATTCGCCATACGACGATCAAGAAAGAGCTGCAGGAAAAGTTCTTGCATCGTGTCAACGGTATTTTGAAGAGCCTCTTGTCGGCCGGCAACAAGGTGAAGGCGATAAACACGTTTGCTGTGCCCTTGTTGACATACAGTTTCAGGGGTGGTGAAGTGGACCAAGACTGACTTGGAGGCGTTAGAACGAGCAGTACGAGTGGCGTTCACTAAGCATCGCATGCGTCATCCAAAATCGTCCATTGAGAGAGTCACCCTGCCACGTACAGTAGGAGGAAGAGGCGTCACCGATATACAAACACTATGTGTTTCTCAGATCCAGCAGTTGCGAAGATACTTCGTGGAAAGCCAGAACCGCCACGAAATCTATCGCGCTGTATGTGAAGCTGACCACGGATTCAGTGCCCTGCATCTGGCGCAGGAGGACTATCAGCTGAATTGCGACATCAAATCTGTCGACGAGATGATCGCATCGTGGAAGCAGAAGGAGTTACATGGGACGCACCCCCATCAACTGGAGCTGGAATATATCGACAAAGCGGCGTCGAATACGTGGCTGGTGCGGGGTGAACTCTTCTCGGAAACAGAAGGATTCATGGTAGCCATCCAGGACCGGGTAATTGCGACGAAGAACTATCGGCACTATATATTGCACGAAAACGTGGAGGACCGCTGCAGGAAGTGCAATTCAGTAGGAGAGACGATCGAACATATCGTGTCCGGGTGTTCAGCCTTAGCTGATTCAGCCTATCTCGGTCGTCATAACGAAGTAGCCAAGATTGTGCACCAACAGCTTGCTTTAAAGCACAACTTGGTTAACCAGTTTGTCGCCTACTACAAATATGTGCCTGACCCGGCTCTGGAAAATAGTTTCGTGAAGCTGTACTGGGATCGCGAGATCATAACGGATGTCCTCATTCGTGCCAATCGGCCCGATATTGTGGTCTACGACAAAAGGATGAAGCGGGTAACCCTCATCGACATTGCTGTACCGCTAGACCATAATGTCCAAACAACATTCTCCAACAAGATAACGAAGTACCACGACTTGGCGGAGGAGTTGAAGCAGATGTGGCACCTGGAGGACGTGCGTATAATTCCAGTTGTTATCTCAGCTACCGGAATCGTCCCGAAATCTCTTCTGAGATCCTTAGGAGAGCTGGAACTATCTCATAACCTCCATAGCATCCAAAAGACAGTGGTTCTTGGAACTTGCAGCATCGTAAGAAGATTCCTGAACCACCATAACTAATACATCCGGTGCAAACGTTTATTATAGGATTTTAAGTCAACCGGCGAATGAGATCCACAGAGCCTAATCCCCTTTGGCATTCAGATTGCCCGGGGTAGGTGAAAATTCCCAGCACGCTTGCTGAGGAAGTGCCAAAACTCTATAATAATAATAAATAATAGCTAGTGGCGGAAACTTCATCCAAACATTTGAATTAGACTACAGTTGATGTGGTAGTAGCAGCTAAGGCTGTAAATGGGATGACATCCCATTTACAGCCTTAGCTGCTACTACCACATCAAGAGCGGAGCAGAATGGGCAGGTTTGCGTGCGTTTTGGCAGTTTTGCCAGGGGAAAACTGTCAAAACGCGCAAATTATTATTATAGAGTTTTCTTCCTCAGCAAGAATTTTCACCTAAATCAATGCCAAAGGATTAGCTACGAACCTAAAGTCTATCGGAGCGTCGCCCGATTGCCACAGCAATTTCCGATAGAAAACGGAAAAGTGACGTCTATTTGGTAGTTTTCGTTAGGATGGACAACAAAAACACCAAACATGCTGGTGAGCAGGTTTCAATTTAATTATTTATATTTTGAAGCTTTTCACGTTTTGCAGACTGAGAATGTAATAAAATTAACCCACCATAAATGTAATTTAGGCTTATTAGCCAGGGCATAGATAAAAATGCTTTGCCCCATCCCATGGAACAGAACCTAAAGGAGTACGGAGTCAAAATAACTTCTTAGCAAAATGACCCCCAACGTTTTTAAATAGATTCGATCATCACTTGGATTTAGTAACAATTCCCAAATATTTCCCCGAACAGTTAAAAAGTTGGGATTTCAACTCCTTGACATCCTTGAGGGCGTCGTTAGTTCGACAGTTATTAATAATATAAAACAATATTGTAACTCACATGCAGATGAACCCAATATTCCGAAATATTTTCCATTCCTGTTATTACGCGTTGCAAGAAAAATTTGGATTAGTGGAAAATCCAAACCGCATTGAGCGGATATTTCCCTAGTAAATGATCATAGACAGCTATGCCCAGCTATCGTAACATTATTTACTTTCAATGTGTCATTCAGTGAAACAACTACATAAAGATGACTGAAAGCGAATAATTTAAAAAAGGCCCAACATTAACTCAATCGCTTCTACTATCGAAAATAATTCAAATCCTCCGTCCTTAGGACACTAGGACATTGCAGCCTTGCAGCTTAGTGTTCATTAAGCTCTTCCACAGTTATTAACTGCGCGATTTTTAAGCCAAGTTACCATTTTTTGCATTTGTATATAATGAGGCTAACACGATGATATCTTTACTCTATACGGTAGGCACGTCCTATCGCCCTAGGAATAAGAATTACGAGCTTATGGAACGACATGAGGGAAAGAAATATAATGAACTAGTTACACTACTGTCTCTTCACTGTGTTTTTGGGGCTTTTTTTCAATTTGAAAAGGTAGAGAGGTAAAAGAGGTTATATGGTAGAATAATGCTGTTATGATATGATATCTCTGGTTATGATTACTCTATAATGGAAAAAAAAATGCATTCGGATTAGACATATTTCAATGCAGCCAGTTCCAATATCGTATTAGTTGATCGATTTGGTATTTGCTATACATCGGTAACCCTTATGCTGAATTACAAGCTCCAATTTCCCCATTGGTCGCTTAGTCGGTTTGGGTAAACGCAAAGCTTTCCAAAGAACTTCACGCCAAACCTCCTAGGAACAATAATCTGTTCAACTGCAGAACAATCAACTTGTCAAACACGTATTTTCAAAACAAGATTTGAAATCAACGCATTCTTTGTTACACTTCTTCCTTGCGGGGATTGCTCATTGCGCGTTATTTCCGCGGAGCCATCCAAATTTTTCTTTTTCTCCGTAATATAAGTTCGACTAGTGATCGAATTTCAAATGTTTCGATAAGTTGCTTTATTGAGTAATTTGCACTTGTTTAGACTACTGAGCGAAAATTATATTCTCAATCACAATTCCTCACCCTTCTAAAACCGTAAGCATACTTCGATTAAAAATTGATTTGTTTTGTTTATTTTCACTTGTCACTTGACTCTATTCGGAGTGTCAGCTAATTTATTATACTCAATCCATGCAGTTGAAACCCGAAATTGGGTGCTAGCGAAGTTGGATTTTTCTCACAATCCGTACGTTAAACCTAACTTCGGAAGTGGTGCGCTGAATAGCGCTTCGCAATATGAAAACAGCGCACCACTTGCGAAGTTAGGTTTAACGTACGGATTGTGAGAAAAATCCAACTTCGCTATCCCCCAATTTCGGTTTTCAACTGGATTGAGAATACTTTTTACACGATGGGTTTCCGAGGCATAAGGTACCCCGGGGCAAGTGAAAATACGGGGTAAGTGGGTACTATGGCTGCCGATTAATCGGTGAACGTTTTTAATGGTAACAATGTTCTTGAAAGATGAAGCAGAATTATCAACGAATTCGCCTGAAACAAAAAAAATTTGGAATCGAAACCATTTGCGGCACCATACTAATGGTATTGTTTAATCATGACTTTAAACTACCGGCAAAATCTATCACTTTTATTTTAATTTAATGGATTTCCAACAAAATAGTCGTTCCTAAATTCATCATTGATGTGGAAAGTGAATATTTTTAGCAATTAAATAACTGTGTGACATCACAAACGATTTAAAAGTTTTGATTAGAGCCAAAATCTGCAATTTTCACTTTCCCTTGATTTTTAACATACATGGGGCAAGTGGGACATATTTGAACAACATTTTCGATAGAGGCATTTTACCTGTTTTTAGATTGTTGTCTAGTGAAAAATATCTTCGACACTCAAATGCAGTTGATGTCGTTGGTTTAGTTGTTAAGAAGTAGTGTACAGTTGATTTACCAAATGTGTATTTTACTTTCTGAAAAAAATTATCCCCGTCGTGGAAAAAAGCAATGGTTATAACTATGCCAAACTTTCAAAAAATTTACAGTGCAAACAATCTACTTTATCTACAATAGATCAACAGGTTTTGTCTTGTGTTTTGTTATTTTTAAACTTCGCATCAGATTAACAGATTTTAAGATAAATAAAGTGCTTAAGACATAAATTGGCCATTTCGTTCTATTACAAATTTACAACACCGCCTGAATAAAAACGTTCCTTTTGAGGTTCTAATTTATGTAATAATTTGTGTTAAACAGAGAAACATTCATTCGAAAAGTGAACAAAGATTTGCTTATCTCTTCCATCTAACACATTTGGTAAGAAAGTAAGCTAATGTAAAGCCAGACAACAGACAATTAAACGGTAAACCGGCTGTTGTCTTGATTTTATATCTGCTAACATTGTAATCCCTTTCTTTTGCCAAAAACAAAAGTCTGACAAGCAATAAACCTCCATCCATGATCTGAAATACTACGACTCAGAAATTACATGAGCATTATATCAACATTTTACAAATTAGTTTCGTTCCACAGTATAGAGCAGAATAGGTCCCACTTGCCCCGTTTGAAGGGGTAAGTGGGTCCCACAGGTAAATTTATTTAAGTCACTACCAATATTTTTATAACTGAAAAAATGGCTTACAACACGTCTACACTTCAACAACGGAAGCATATAATGATGTATCCATGGTTAATGTCCTGAAATACACTGTTTTCTAAGTATTCTTTAGCGATTTTGCTGAACTAGCGTTTTTTTAGGTCCCACTTGCCCCGGGGTACCTTATATAAAAAGTTCGTTTTTGGCGTAAAATGAAAAAAGGCTATAGCCTTTCGGATCAACTTTGTAGTGTGTGCAAACCAAGTGTTTCGGTTAGAATGCATCTGAGTCATAAACGCTGGATACGGGGATACGGGCGCTATATTTTCTCTCTATTTTTGTAATTCGAAGAACCCACGAAGCGCATAGAAACACTCTGAGTTGTTATTTCCACGAAGACAAATATACTTAATGGTATTTCAGGAAGCGCATATCTTGCGATTAACGAACACCCATCATCTAATATATTTGTTAAATTCCACGAATCCATCTCCCTATCTTGGTCTAATGCAAATCCTCATCAAGATGTATTCTTACATCGCTCGAAATTAGTTCCCACTAAGCAACAGCCCAATTCACATCGAACCGCGCTCCAAAAACAAATCTCCTTGGAAGCGTAGTCAAGTACCAATAATATACCCACACGGCTTCTAATATTGGATTCCACTTCCGCAGAACACATCCCCGCCAGTCAGGCTTCGAGCGATACATTTCAGGAACCGAATGTAAACAAATTAACCGACAAATGAGGTTTGAGTGCCCACGACCACGTGTTTTGCGGTGCGCATGTGCTCGCCATTGTGAGCGACCGGAACTCATCCGACACAGCGCGGATGCTGGCACGGAGATATTGGACGGTACACAGTTAAAAAGTACCACATTCCATGGCGTGCGGCTCAGTCTACCGGTGACTTGCGATGAAGCGGAACCACCTTCTTGGAGTGTCTTGTTCGCGAGGAAGATACCAATATCGGAAGTGACGAGATTTATTGGCTTTACGCGATTGAATCAAACGTTAATCAATCAACCCGTCCGTAGCCCGGGGGGTTGTGTTTATGTTGACACAACCGTGCGGACAAACAGACGATAGTGGAAAGAAAGGACTCTCGTGCCTTCGGGTCTGGTGGCAACGACAGGATAAAAAAGTCACTAATTGTGGTTGCTGGGCAAGCGGGCTAGTTGGGCCTTCGTGGCACCATTCAACCATCCAGTTGGTGTGTTTTGTGTGGCGATTAGTTCTTTTTCATCCGGTGTAGCGGGAACCTTTCATGATGTAGGATGATGCTTCATCACCACTTACAGAAGTGATTTATCAACGGCACAAAAACGTATCGAGCCACATCGTTATATGAAGTGTGAAAGTGTATGCAGATTGTACGGCGGTTGAGTGGAGTAATCCGTTAGACATGGTCAGGCTTGATCAGAACCATTTTAGATGATTTTCGGTAAAAAGGGAAAATAGTGTATCTAAACAGGTTTCCACGATCGGAATTTACGAACATTCCTGGTTTTTGTATGGTCTGTGATAACGGATCGAACGCTTAAGTAGAAGGAGCTAAAAAAGCGAAGAGGATACAAATTGAAAAATGCTTTCCATTCTGTGGATTACAACGACGCTGCTGACTGCGAGTTTTTGTGGTGAGTTATATCAACTTTATCCTTCGCCTTTCTCGGACGATTAATTGCTGTTGAATGGGTTGAATATATATATGAAGCTAGTGTGTATTCTTTTAGTGCACTCTGGTTGTGACCAAGATTGTCATATAATGCCGAGCTGTTCTTTGCTGTATCGCATTACGGACAGAAATACTCATATTTCTAAAATAACGGCTTTAAAACGAATGCTTTGTGGGCGTCTGTCTGTCTGGGTAACACTAACAATAATAATTAACAAAATAATATCCAAGAAAAGAAATTCTTGCCTATACCTGATTAAGTAAGTATGAAAATATATTTTAATGTTGATATCAAATTGAAATTATAATTTGTTTTTAAATTTTAATCTTCATGATTGCTTTACATATTTTGATCTTATTTTGCTGTGGATTTCTAATTTGTATAATATGACATTAAATTGAATACTTATTTTGATCTCAGAAATAGTTTCCGATGATTTTGCGACAATTCCCCGAATACAATTTCCCCGAATGTAATTTCTCCGAATAACAATTCCCCGAGTGTAACATTTCCCCGAAAGTAATAATTCCCCGAATGCTTCTCTTTTCATTTTGAGTGCAGCACAAAGTGATGGGTAGCAGCGATAGTTCCGAGCAAAGGCGTAGAAAGTTGAAGAACAGCCCAGGTTTCAGAAAGAATGTAGAGCCTTTAAAGATGAAGACAATGCGCTGAAAGAAGGCAATGCTTTCTTAGAATGAAGGCATTTGGTCGGTATAAGGCGAAGTAAGGAGATAATCCTTCCTTTAAATGAATAAGTTTGCTCGGTATGATGAACGCATTTGCCCGGTTTTAAGCAAAGGGAAAAGATAATGTCTTCTTAAATATGAAGGCCTCTGCCCGGTATAAGGCGACGGTAGGAGATAATGCCTTCTTTAGGTGATAGCATCGCCCAGTATTAGGGGAAAGAAAGTGATAATGCCTTCCTCAAATGAATATATTTGCCCGGCATAAGACAAAGAGTATAGATAATCTCTTCTTCAAATGAACTCGTTTGTCTGGAATAAAGTGAAAGAATGAGACAATGCCTTCTTTAAATGATCGTCTGTCTGTCGGTGTAATGCGAATGGAGGATATTATGTCTTCTTTAAATAAACTCGTCTATTCGGTATAAGGCGTCTCGAGAGAGAACGTCTATTTGCAATAAGGCAAGCAACAGAAGATAATTCGTTCACTAAAGGAGCACGTTTGCTAGGTATAATTAAGGATAGATATGGAGCAATTATATGTTTCAAAACTGCTGCTATACTACACCACACCTATCTGAGAAAATGTCAATTTGTTTAATATAGCATTCCGAAAAACGGTATTCCACCAAAGGTCATTCTGAAAAAGGTATAATCCATCAAAAGTCATACGACGAAAGTTGCATACGGATTTCCGGATAAACTAACACGGTTGATCAAAGCGACGATGGATCGGGTGATGTGAGTTGTTCGAGTTTCAGGCGCATTCTCGAGTGATGGTCTTTCGTGTCTGCTATTCAACATCGCTTTGGAAGGGGTAATACGAAGAGCAGGGATTAACACGAGTAGTACAATTTTCAATAAGTCCGTCCAGCTATTTGGCTTCGCCGATGTTATGGAACGTAAGAAGATGGAAGAAGCCTACATCAGACTGAAGAGGGAAGCCAAGCGGATCGGACTAGTCATCAACACGTCGAAGACGAAGTACATGATAGGAAGAGGTTCAAGAGAAGACAATGTGAGCCACCCATCGCGAGTTTGCATCGGTAGTGACGAAATTGAGGTGGTAGAAGAATGTGTGTTCTTGGGCTCACTGGTGACTGCCGAACATGATACCAACAGAGAAATTTTTACGTATTTTGGACTCCGCAAGACGCTCCGATCGAATAGAGTTCGGCGCCGTACCAAACTGACTATCTATAAAACGCTCATTAGACCTGTAGTCCTCTACGGACACGAGACCTGGACGATGCTCGTGGAGGACCAACGCGCACTTGGAGTTTCGAAAGGAAAGTGCTGCGTACCATTTATGGTGGGGTGCAGATGGCGGACGGTACGTGGAGGAGGCGAATGAACCACGAGTTGCATGAGCTGCTGGGAGAACCATCCATCGTTCACACCGCGAAAATCGGGCCGGGCACGTAGCCAGAATGTCGGACAGTAACCCGGTGAAAATGGTTCTCGACAACGATCCGACGGGCACAAGAAGGCGAGGTGCGCAGCGGGCAAGGTGGATCGATCAGGTGGAAGATGACTTGCGGTCCCTCCGTAAACTGCGTGGTTGGCGACGTGTAGTCATGGACCGAGCCGAATGGAGAAGACTCTTATATACCGCACAGGCCACTTCGGTTTTAGTCTGAATAAATAATAACACACATACATACACAGATACATACAAACAAAAAAAAATCAGAAAAATTATAAGATAATTCATTTCATTACCTATGTTACTGGTATGAGCTTGAGCTCAAAGTGATTCAAATTTTGACTTTTTCGCTCTCCTATGCTTGAACTAGGTATAACATTTGCTATTGTAATGAACCTCCTAAATTTTTAACTGAATTGGTTGTAATTTGACTGAGCACGAGCAGTTTGATACTTGTATGGAAATTACTACGCCCCTTATGTGTAAGATCATTTTTGGGACGGCCCATTAACTATTTAAATATAGCCAACCCGAAGACTTCATAGAATATTACCTAATATGTAAGAAAGGTTTATTTACCACATGATGAACCATTCCCTACGGATGCTTTCAAACGAGTTGTCATACATTGCACTTCAAAAGGCCTTCCGCTAATTGTCGGCAGTGATGCTAATGCTCATCACATCATCTGGGGTAGCTCGGATATCAATCTGAGAGACTCCAGCTTGATGGAATACTTAAGTAGTACCGAACTTAGTTTACTTAACATAGGCAATCGCCCAACCTTTATGGTATCTAATAGAGCAGAGGTATTAGACATAACCCTTTGCTCCAAAAGAATCAGTCACGAATTGACGAATTGGCATGTGTCAGATGAGGAATCGATATCTGACCATCGCTACATCTATTTTGATCAGTTGAAAGTTTCTTCGCAGACCTTGCGTTTTAGAAATCCGCGTTCAACAAACTGGGACATTTACACAGAGTTGCTCTCTACCAAATTTCATGGATATCTACCTTCTATAGAAACTCCTACCGACTTGGATGATGCAGTTGATACTACAACGTTGCACATCGTGGAAGCTTTCGAAGAAGCTTGCCCATTACGTTCTGTAAAAACCTCAAGAGGAACGCCTTGGTGGAATTCCGATTTGGCTAAGCTAAGGAAGCAGTGTAGAAGGAGTTGGAACAACGCCATTCAGCAGGGACGGATTCTTTCAAGTTGGCTCGCAAAACTTACAAGAAGGCTCTACGATCCGCTGAACGATCCGGCTGGAAAAACCTTTGTGCAAATGTTTCCAATTTGAGTGAAGCCAGTCGATTGAATAAAATTCTTGCGAGATCCATATTTAATACGTACTTCCCTGGATGTGTCGATATAACATCTTCGGATGATCCTGATGTCTTTTCATGTAGCTATGGGTCTTGGGCTCAAGCGCGTGGAATCATAACTACTGAATCGATTCAATGGGCACTTAACAGTTTTGCTCTCTACAAATCTCCAGGGGAGGATGGGATTTATCCTGTTTTACTTTAGAGAGGTTTTGAGCATATCAAACATGTTTTGAAAAAGCTATTAGTATGCAGTTTTGCTACTGGGTATATTCCCATATCCTGGCGGGATGTCACTGTAAAGTTTATCCCAAAAGGAGGACGTGCTTCGTATGAAGAAGCAAAGAGTTTTAGACCCATCAGTCTGACCTCATTTCTTCTGAAATGCTTAGAACGTATTATCGATCATCACATTCGTGATGACTGTTTGTCAAACATGCCTCTTCATGTTAATCAACATGCTTACCAATCTGGAAAGTCCACCGTGACTCTTCTACACAAGGTTGTGTACGATATCGAGAAAGCATTCGCTCAAAAGCAATCGTGCTTGGGTGCTTTCTTAGATATTGAACGTGCTTTCGACAACGTGTCTTTCGATACAATATTGGAACCCGCACGTTGTCATGGGCTACCTAATATTACTACCAAATGGATTCACCAGATGCTTAAAAACCGACATCTCTACTCGACACTACGTCAAGCAGCGATTAGGAAATTAAGTGTCTGAGGATGCCCTCAAAGGAGAGTAGTATCTCCACTTTTGTGGAATTTCATTTCAGATACGCTATTGAGGTTACTCAATAATGGCGATTTTCCAACCTATTGGCTGACGACTATCTACCATTGATAGTCGGTTTGTGCATTACTACCTTATTCGACCTGATGCAAAATGCTCTTCAGGTAGTTGAAAGTTGGTGTCACCAATATGGCCTTTCGGTCAATCCGAATAAAACATATATTGTTCTTTTCACGGATAACGTAACCGTAATGGTATTCGTCCATTACATCTTTTTGGTTCGGAAATCAATGTAACTGATCAAGTAAAGTATGTGGGTCTAATTTTGGATTCAAAGCTATTCGCTATTCGCGTGAGCTGAGATTGGAACAGTCAGACTCACTGGGTACACACTGCACTGTCTTTCAAGCGGAAATATTTGCCATCTTGTGTGGAGTGCAATCTGCACTGCAGCAACGCATTATGGGCAAAGTAATATACTTCTGTTCAGATAGCCAAGCAGCTATTAAAGCTCTCGCCTCGGCCAACTCAAGGTCGAAGTTAGTAATCGCATGTCGAACTCAAATTGAGGAACTGAATTCAGTTAATACTTTACACCTTATATGGGTACCTGGCCATTCTTCTAACTCTGATATCGAAAATAATTATAATTCTCCTCCTATCGAACTGAACAATCAGTTCGCCATAGCTGGAAACGAATTGGCTGATGAATATCCAAGTGTTGGGTGAAGCTTTTGATCAACTCTTGGGCTGTCACTCAGCACAAATTACATTGGAGTAGTCTGGATTCATGTCATCAAACAAAATTGTACATCCGGGAGCCATCTCCGGTAGTAGCAAGCTATTTAGCTAATCTGTCTAGACAGAATTGCAGTGTCTTAGTCAAGGCCTTGACAGGTCACTGCCGACTGAACTATCACATGGCAAATATTCAACGCGTTCAATCATTTGTTTGTGATAGTTGTAAATCCGATTATGGAACTTCTTATCATCTAATATGTAACTGCCCAGTCTATGCACAATTGCGCTTCCAAATATTTGGTAAACACTTACTTAGTGAAATTGACTTCAGAAACTTGAACCTTCAGAGTATTTTGTTGTTCATAACCCGTTGTGATATGGAGCTATAGGCTATTGTACGGTTATGCGTTGTATGCCCTCTTCAAGGGCCCTTTTCCAAACATTCCCTTTGTTCTCCCATCCATATTCCTTTCCTTTTGTTCCTTTTCCGTCAGGTGTGTGGTGAAAAAGGCTGTGAAGGCGATGGCTCAAATCTCCCAAATTGAGGTGAACGTGCCCCTGGAGCCGACGTTCTGATACCTGAAAGCACCTTGCCGAGCACTTTGGCAACGTATTACCGAACGGCACGGCAAATCTTGACAGCTGGATGTTTTCGTAAATTTTACGACCAGTCGGTAATTTAAACTTTTGCCGAGATTTTCACCGAGATATCAGCTAACGGTAATTTATTTTGCCGGACTCGGCGAAAAAAAATAAGTGTGCAGCGATTATGTTTTGCATTTTGAGAAAAAATCATCTCCGATCAACTTTTTCTTGTGTGAAATTGGTGCCCTGAAAAGAACTGATTTTATTTTCAATCACTAACAGAAACCTATGGAGGGTGTCCTCCTCAGTCTAGTGGTAAGTTGCGCGGCTATAAAGCAAGACCATGTGTTATACCTACACGTAAAAAAATTTAATGTTATATATTATTAAGATTTCTAATACTTTTTTGCCGAAACAGGCGCTTAATGATATGTATAAGAAAAAACTTATACATCGCATTAGTCACATACATTCCGAAACTTATACTTTTCATTAACTTATGAATGTTATTAGCTTTTTGATACGGGATCATTCATTAGATGGCATAATGAAGAGTATAAGTATTTTCGAATGGTTTTTTGCCATAACATATAAGGTTATTTTTTTACGTGTAAGCTTTATTTACTGTGCATTCAATACACTACACTTGCTTTGTAAGTCACCTTATTACTTACACCTGACAACACACACACTTTGCTCGCCCTTTAATTGACAGTTAGAATCAGCCTCCCCGGGTGCGAGCATGTGCTCATTGTAAACCTAACCAGTATCATTATTAAATCTAATAAAGTGAATTAAACAAAGTTAGCTGTTGTGGAATTTATCTCGGCCAGTCACAACAATTCTGGCGACGAGGATGCTGCAAAATCCGAACGCTGTTGCTGGTGCCGGAGGTGGAATTTCCGGTGTGAATGTTGCTGCCGGAGGAGGCGCAATGGCTGCTGCTGGTGCTCCGCCACCAAACTTCGCCATTGATCCCTTCGATAGAAAAAAGTTGAAGTGGATGCGGTGGGAGGAGCGATTGGAGAATGCTTTTGTCATTTACGTCATCGCCGATCAAGCGATGCAGAAAAGTTTGCTGCTGCATCATATATATGACGTCGTCTGCGACAAGATCGCACCAGGTACACCTCGGAATAAAATGTATGCCGAGATTGTGAACCTTCTCGAGGGATTTTTCAACCCCCAGCCGCTGGAAATCAGCGAAAATGTTCGATTCAAGTGCCGCCGCCAAGGCGATAAGGATGCTGCTTCTTTCGACGAGTATCTGGTGACATTGCGGCCATGACCGTTACGTGCAATTTCGGTGCATATCTCAAAACGGCCCTGCGGAATCAGTTGGTTTTCGGTATCAAACGGAAGCTGACCCTTCAAGATGCTCGAGACGTTGCTGTAAGCATGAAGTTTTCCAGGAAAGGAGATGCGGGAATTGAAGGGGATCTGGCCAAGCCAGAGGTAAACGCCGTGCATCGATCGACCGGACAAAAAGATTAACAAGAGAAGCAAACAATATAAACGCTGGGGTGAAGTCTTTCATTAAAGTGAGGCGAAGTGCGAGCGATTCTTCTTGTTTTCGCTGCGGGAAAAATCCCACTTTGCAAATACATGCTGCCATAAAGCCACTGTGTGCTCGTTTTGCAAATTGAAGGGACATCTCTCAAAAGTGTGCATGAAAAAGTCGGTCTCCGGGAAGAAAACGAATGCGGTGCAAACAAACTATTTGCATCAGTCCGGTGACGATCGCGGAAGTGCACCAGTGCGGGAGGTGTGCAACTTAGATGCAAGATCCGGTAGTGCTCGTTTCCTGTTGGACGTACTAGTGAACGGGAAAAACATTCGGTTCGAAGTGGACACTGGATCGCCGGTCAGTATCGTAAGCGCGAAATGCAAAGATATTTTTCCGCACTACGAATGCGTGATTGTAGCACAAATCTCGTGAGCTGCTGCGGAACCAGTATCGAAGTACTGGGTATAATCGACACGCGGGTCGAATACGGTGGTGAAAAAGTTACGTTACTGTTGTACGTTGTGCAATTCGAAAAACATCCACTTCTCGGGCGCGAGTGGTAAAACAGGATTCCGGTCGACTGGAACACCGTGTTCCACAATCGCGGCGCGGTGAATGCGATTTCGAATGCTACTCCCTCTCGCACGGCTGCTCTCAAGCAGATACTGAAAAGATTTCCGAAAGTGTTCGACGACTCCATCGGGAAGATCTGTAGTGTTCAAGCCAGCCTACCGTTGAAGAAGAATGCCAGGGTGGTGTTTCTGAAGGCGAGGAAGATTCCATTCAATCTACAGAAGACGGTGGAAGATTAATTAGACAAGCTTGAAGCAGAAGGTGTGCTAACCAGAGTAACTGGGCTACGCCAGTGAAGAAGTTCCAAAGCCGTGTGAGAATTTTTGGGGACGATAAACAAACGGTCAATCCAAATCTTCTCGTAGACTGCCATCCACTACCTACGGTGGATGAACTTTTCGCATCGTTAGCTGGAGGACAGCAATTTTCCAAAATTGACCTCGTGCAAGCATATTTGCAGCTTGAAGTAGCCCCGGATGACAGGGAAATACTTACCTTGAGTACGCATCGTGGCTTGTATCGTCCAAACCAACTCATGTACGGCGTCGCGTCGGCGCCAGGAATCTGGCAGCGTCAGATAGAAGTGATTCTACAGGGAATCGAGGGAGTGCGAGTGTTTCTCGACGATATAAAGGTCACGGGACCCAGCGATGAAGTGCATCTTCGGCGTTTAGAAGAGGTTCTCCTGAGGCTAGACCAACATGATATTCGAGTAAATAAAGAGAAGTGCGTATCCTTTGCGGAGCAGATCGACTATTGCGGATATGCCATCGATAAGGAAGGTTCCATAAGATGCAGGAGAAGATTACAGCGATTCAAGATATGCGTCAGCCCAAGAACAAGGACGAAGTCCGGTCATTCGTTGGCCTGATTAACTACTACGGAAGATTCTTTGAGAACCTCAGTACGGTTCTTTATCCTTTGAACAACCTTCTGAAATATGATGTGCCGTTCAAGTGGACTAGATAGTGCGAAGTATCATTCAGAACCGTGAAGAAACAAATGCAGTCGAATAGTTGACTTGTTCATTATTCGCCGGAACTATCGTTCCTTCTTGCAACCGATGCGTCACCCTATGGTGTTGGTGCGGTGCTTAGTCACCTAATGCCGGACGGAACGGAGCGTCCGATACAATTTGCTTCTCAAACGCTCAACCGAGTTCAACAAAAGTACATGCAAGTTGACAAAGAAGCTTATGCCATCATTTTCGGCGTCAAGAAGTTCTTCCAGTTCTTGTACGGCCGGAAGTTCACGCTTATCACTGACAACCAAGCAATATCCAAAATATTTGGAGAACACAAGGGGCTGCCGGTAATGTCCGCCATTCGAATGCAACACTATGCAACATACCTGCAGTCGTTCGACTATGAGATCCGTTTCAGGAAGTCTTCTGACCATGCTAATGCAGATGCAATGTCCCGAATTCCCCTGGATGAAGCGGATCCGGACAATTTGATGGAGGAAGCTGATGTCATCGAGCATGTCATGACTGCTGCAGTACTTGCCCAGGCCACAGCTGAGGATAAGACGGTGCGGAATCTCATCCAAGGGATCAAGTATGGACAACCAGTGGATGGCAAGGAACGTTTCGGAGTGAATCAGACTAAGTTCTCACTCCAGAAAAGTTGTTTGCTACGCGGTATACGGGTCTATGTTCCACCTGTGTTACGAAGAAGAGTGCTGGAAGAATTGCATTGTACCCTTTTCGGTACGACACGGACAAAGTCCTTAGCCAGAGCCTACTGCTGGTGGGTAGGAATGGATCACGATATAGAGGAGATGATATCCAACTGTACCGAGTGTCAATCGGTCCGACCTGATATAGTGAAAACCAGAATGCATTGCTGGGAAACGCCGACGATGCCGTTCCAGAGAGTCCATGTGGATTTTGCTGGACCTTTTCATGATACCTACTTCTTCATATTGGTTGATGCGTACAGCAAGTGGCCGGAGATTAAAGTGTGCAAGTCTACTACTGCGGAGAATACGGTGAAGATGTGTCGAGAAATATTTGCTACATTCGGAATTCCATTGGTACTAGTTAGCGATCACGGAATGCAATTCACTTCGGAGGCGTTTCAACAGTTTTTGCGGATGAACGGCGTAGTGCACAAAATGGGAGCTCCGTATCATCCATCGATGAATGGGCAAGCGGAACGCTACGTGCAGACTTTCAAACAAAAGCTAAAAGCTTTGAAGTGCCCGAAATCCGATTTCAACATGGAGATCTCGAACATCCTGCTGACATACCGGAAGATGCTGCATCCTTCCACTTGCCGTCCATGCCAGTGGCGTAGCCACGGGGGTGATTTTGGACATAAAACCCCCCACAGAGACAAAATTTTTAGAAGAAAAAACATTTCGAACCTTCTCGAAATTAAAAAATGTTCGGAAACCTACCACCCCGCCCAAGACCAATTTTCTGGCTACGCCACTGGTCCATGCTGATGTTCGGCCGTCAAATCCGGTCGAGAATCGACCTCATGCTACCGAAGAACGAGCCGAAGTCTACGAAGGACATTGCAGTACGACTGTTCAAGGACGGAGACCGCGTTCGTGTGCGAGACTTCCTTTCGCGAGACAAGTGGAAGTTCGGAAAGATCGTGGAGAAAGCTGGTAAACTGCGGTACCTGGTCCGCCTAGATGACGGAAGAGTTTGGGAACGCCACATTTACCACATCGCTGGAGTAGGTGCGTGAAGAATTTGCGTGAAGAATTGGTGAACACTCCTAGGGAGGAGGTGAACACTGAACGAATGGCCTTTACGGTTCCTGTTTCTGCTCCGGTGGCAACTGCTATCGAGCCTGCTGGTGAAGTGGCTGTTGGTGTGAGTCCAATAGCGCGCCCTCAGCCTTTTGCATCACCCATGGATCCTATTTCCCAGCCGCCCTTGAGTTCTGCGGCGATCAGGACGCCCCAATCAGCAAATAGGTTGCCTCCGCAGCCTCTAAGACGTTCAAATCGAGTGATTAAACCTCCCCAAAAACTAAATTTGTGATTTTAATGTCTATTTTCTCAAAAAGAGGGAGAGTTGTTATACCTAAGCTTTATTTACTGTGCACTCAATACATTATACCTGCTTTGTAAGACACCTTACTACTTACACCTGACAACACACACTTTGCTCGCCCCTTAATTGACAGTTAGAATCAGCCTCCCCGGGTGCGAGGATGTGCTCATTGTAAACCAAACCAGTATCATTATTAAATCTAATAAAGTGAATTGAACAAAGTTAGCTGTTGTGGAATTTATCTCGGCCAGTCACAACATTATGATGAGGGTGGCTGGGTTCGATTCCCGGTGCCGGTCTAGGCAATTTTCGGTTTGGAAATTTTTCTCGATTTCCCTGGGAATAAAAGTATCATCGTGTTAGCCTCATGATATACGAATGCAAAAATGGTAACTTGGCTTAGAAACCTCGCAGTCAATAACTGTGGAAGTGATGAATGAACACTAAGCAGCGAGTCGGCAATGTCTCAGTGGTGGATGTAATGCCAATAAAAAGAAGCCGCCACATTAGTGAATAAATTTCTGCAGCAGCTAGCTGTTGCACCTTGTAAAAATCGTCTCAGCTTAATTTTTTTCAAAATATAACGGTGGTCCCGAGAAGAACCGATTTATTTTTGATTACGTGCCTTACTAACAGCAGTCACTCGACCGCCGTACGATGATTCGCTGCTACGGACGCCGTTGGTGGCCAGATACGCCGACGATCTAACGTGAATGACGCGTTGCTGCTGCCACGATCGCCAGAGACGCCACCGTAGCGTAAATATTTCTGCTGCACCAGTACCACCAGCGCTTCTACTGCGGCACCCATTGTTGCTGGGGCCGTTTCCGACGGGATTGGTTGGTTATTACAATTTGTAACTCGCCTGCTCAGGGATTGGGGATCTCGGGGTCGTTTGGAACTGACTTGTCTCTCAAATCTCCAGCTGAGGACAAACCTATTGTGCAGGACCTTTCTTGGTATACTTACCCACCAATGTTTCGCTAACAGGTCGGCTGTTTGATACGGAAAGCATAATAATGGTTTTACGTTGGAGGAGAATACCAGAAAGGCGAGGCCTGATAGCTCCGTTTGAGCTCGACAAAGCGGAAAAGAACAAAGTGGTGGAAAAGCTTTACCTCAGGGCTATGCTCTTTAAATAAGCTACCACTGAACCTCTTTACAAACTAGTCCTATTTATTAACTACGTCACTTTTGGGGTTTTAGTACTTGCGGTTTGTGGTTTGTAGTGGTGTGGTAGGGAACCTCTGGTTCCGAATGATGCAGGTTCAATTCGACAGCGAATGCCGAACTGGTGTTGGGTGTCTGCGCCAGACTCCAAGGCGGATTGTAGCACACGGCGATTACCGGCAGCAACCGGACGAGATGATGCGGAATCCAAAGGCGAATATGCAGCTTTCGCAATGGCGGATGGCTGCAGGGGAGCTTGTCGCCGGGGGAGGGGGTTCAGAGGCGTTCGAACCGCGGGATGCCATCGACAATGGCGTCTTATGACTGGCATTGGCGTTGGTGCGTCGCTAGAGGTGGCTCGTCGTCGCTTTCTCCGGCCGTTAGCTGGGAAAAGCCCAAAATAAAAGAAAAAAGGCCCTTGCCTCGGACCTTTTTCTCAGAACTTTCACTTTTTTATGTCGATGTTTGTGTTCGTCCAATTAACTTTTAACAGTCAGATTTTTACAATGCTAACTTTTACTAACACAATTTTAATTCGACGTACTACAATTAGCCGTTTATGCTAACTGACTAACACCTCTATTTAATAAAAAGCTATACACGCGCGCACTTCTAGACCGTTCTAGATTCACCAGCCAAAAGAGAACGATTCTGGGATTTATTTGCTATTTATAGAAAACCCAGAATCTAAATTAAATAAATTTATGCTTTTCGCATTTCCGCAGCCTGTATTTGCGCTATTAACGCTCCACCTGTGGGCTGGAACCATTATTGGCTGATAAAGGCCGGTTCACACCGCACGAATATGAGCTGTCACTCTAGCATGACAGATCGCCGTGAGAGTGAGACAGGCTCAGCTCACACACCAAGTCACTGCGTGAGTGCCAACTATCTCATTCGGATGGGATATTTATTTTGATTGAGGCGTATATTGTTTTGGTGATTGGAGTATTTTGGAATTGTGGAGGAGCCACAAGCTTATAATGGAACCGACGGTTACAAATTTTACTGGGCTTGGAAAGAATTGAAATATTCAATAGTTTGGAATTGATAATTAAAAGTTTCAATACAACTGGCAAATGGTGATGAGTTTGCGAATCGATTGATATATAAATCATCAAAATCCATCTAAAGATAAAGGACATATTAACGACATAAAGGACATAAATCTTACATAATGTTGCAACGGTCCTCAATTTTGATATTTACGTTTTACCCCCTATATCTGAGCGTTTCCCTTAGTTTAATAGTTTACGTCAAAACACTCTCAACCTTCTACTGAATTCAATGGTGGTCCAGAGAAGAACCAATTTTTTCAAGATTGTCCACAATCACTATCAGCAACCACTTAAAAGTTTAAATCTTGCGAGACAAATCTGACTTGAGAGCTGCTTCCAGACCACTCGGTTCTGCGGACGCCTATGATGCGAAAAAAATCACTTGAGTGATGCTCCGAATCGATCGTCGCTTCATCAGCAATAATGTCCGCAACCAGCCCCACTGTGGCAGCCGTTGTCGCTTGAAGTGCTACAGTATGCCATCGTCCACTCTCCGTGACATCTCGATCAAAAACGCCAGAAAAACGGGTCTTTTCCATCTTTTCATGCACAGAGAAAAAGAAGCGGTGGGCCAAAAAACGTAACTTACATAAAACTAATGTCCGTGTAGGGATGCATGAACAGGATTGATTAGTTTTGACATTTTTACTGGGTTTGGAAAGATTTTAAACATTTAGGCTGTGAACCATTCAACCGATTCGTTTAACTTTTAGTTAAAATTTGACAGTTCGATGGTTATTTCGCCGTGGTTAAAAATAACCCTGCTCCGGAGCATGGTTAGATTTGACAGTTCGATAGTTAAACTTTGTTCGCGAGAAAATTGGCGCCAAATCCATTTCGTTCCGAATAACTATCAATCTGTCAAAACTCAAATGGGTCGGCTTCGGAGTAAAATTTTAACCACGATGGGAAAATAACCATCGAAGTGTCAAATTTTAACTAAAAGATAAACGAATCGGTGGAATGGTTCACAGCCTTAGTAGTTGCACGTCGATAATCAAAAGTTTCACTATAACTGGCAAATTGGTCAAAAATCCATCGAAAGATAAAGGCGCTGGTAACGTTCAAAATCTCACATAATTTCGTGACGATTCCCAATTTTGATTTTTTTTTAATTTTACACCCTGCAGCCGAGCCTTCCCCTTTACACGTAGTGTTCGTCAAAAAATCAATACTGCTGCAAGTTTAGAAAATATGTCGCAATTCAGGTTGTACTACAGGACCGAGCGAATTCAAAGCAAAAAGGGAGTGAAAACTTGTCGCCTTATATCGGGCGACGTCGTTTGCTAGGTTTACAAACGCTTGAGAACCGACGAGAACTACAGCCATCTCATAGGTGAATTGTGGGTAAAACCGACACTGCGGGTAAAACCGACACCACTTCAAATCTCTGATTTCAAGTGATTATTGGACAGAATTTCGACACACTTTTAATAAACGTTTGATTTCTTGAATTTCTAGTCATTTTGTAAATGGCGGAGACGTGTAAGAGTCATAATAAACAGACAATAAGCATTGATCATCATTGAGGAGATGAGTTATGTAAAATGTTGGCATCAGTGTATAAGCTTTTACGACAAGAATTAGTTAATTTTCAGTATTTAATCCATCTCTGATCCATAATTGAACATCATTTTGTGTATGTTGTGGAAAAATACTTAACTTTTCTAATTATAAACATCCATACATCCATCATCATTATTATGATATCAGTTGGGGTAAATTCGACACTTGAAATCGAATCACGAAATACCTCTGTTTTATTAGATTCATCATTCCCAAAATATAATTCAAGTATTGAAAAACGAGGCGCCGGGGGAATATAACTTAATCATAGACTGATTAGGGTGTAATATTAAGTCATCAAGGAAAACCTGCAGGTCGGATAACAATAACGCTCAAAGAAGAACCGTATTTTTAGGCTTATTTTGCTTTTAGATATATTCAATCCGTTCTCTAGTGTTGTTCTTTCGTGATTCATTTTCACCCCTGTAAACATGTACTTGTCACCTACGGAACTACTCGTTTTCATTTCTTGTCATAACTGCACCATACGCATTTATTTTAAATCGCCGTTTTAAACAACAATATTTACAGTAGTTAGTAAATTTGTTACTAACATTCTTATACTCTATATATTTTTCACCAGATCTAAGGAAACTAAAAAAATATGATATGTGGTGATGATTTTAAAAATATGAAATTCTGTTCAACCATCGTTTATGAGTGCCCCCAAATATAAATTTCATACACAAATATCAAAATGAATGTTGTTAAACATTTTAAATTATGTTGTAACATAATTTAGAATTGTTCTGATGTTCGATTCCATACCGACTTGATGTGTCGGTTTTACCCTCATGTGGTGTCGATCTCACCCGCACCCCAGCTATTTGGGCTGGAAGATGGACTGTTCTCGTTTCCATCATAAATCAAATTCTATCAAGAAATATTGTCCTGAGAGCTCATGGAATGATGTATGAAGAGCCAAACTATGCTTGTATGAAATTTCTAGACCGGAAAATTGCTTCATTAATTGGGGAACTGTAAAGTTGCTTAAGGTGTCGGTTTTACCCACTTTTCCCCTACTTGTTGCTAAACTGTTGGTTGATGTGAAAATAGACCAACACAAAATGATCTCCGCGGAGAAAGTCTGACGTATAAACTATTGTGAGAACAGAGAAAACTTCTAATTTTGCGGAGCAAAGAAGAAGAAGAAGACTGAGTGTCGGAAACTTCAAATGACATGCACTGTGCGAAAAGTGTTGATATTCCTTGATATCAAGAATATTCGAGAAGTCTAAAATGTGTCAAAAACGCATAAATGCGTTCCGAAATGCCTTGAACGTACCATAAAACTTATTTAAAATATATAGCGGCAAGTAACACCGTTTAAAGTTACATAGTTTCTTTGATTCCAATAATCAACATTCACACCGAAAAAATCAACCAACATTATTTTCCGTGCATCAAGTGATTTGACGTTTGCGGAACAGCTTTCCGATATAGATAGTGGAATATATAGATGAGCGAAGATAAATCCTCTGTCTCCAAACGAACTGTCAAACGTGTCTCCAAACGAGCATGACGTCACGATTTCAATGGAAACGTTAAGGGCTGTGACGTCATATGCGCGTGTGCACGGGCAAAAAAAATCGACTCAGCCATGCTTTCGCTCATCTATAGATTCTACTATCTATACTTTCCGACGGTCGACTGTCGGACCCTCGTTCGAATTTTTCTACACTCAAAATAATTTTCACTTTAATTCCACTATAAAAAGTCATGTAGACTTTAAAATTCGAAACTTGCATCGGCTTTACTGGAATCAAATAAAACTTACTCAAATCATAAGTGCATCTTAATAAGAAATGTAGTGGAATTCATTAGAAAACATAGAAAATAATATCTATATACTCTTCTAGTGAATTCTACTCAAAATGAATGTATGGAAAATATATGAGTGGGGTTCTCAGAGCGAAAAGTATGTTTATTAACAATCGCTAATGAAATATTTTGCAGAAGCATTATGAGAACGATTTGCAAAAAATGTTTATTAACAATCGCTAATGAAACATTTTGCAAAAGCATTTTGAGAACGACTTGCAAAGAATTCTGTTTGGGTGTGAATTAACTTTCTACTCCTTGTTTGCCCTCGTCCGCTTCTAGTGGACGGGATACCATTTACAGGGAAACTAGAAAACAAATTATCGAAGTTTCACTTAAAATTTAAGTACATGGCCAAACGAAAATTCACTTAATTTTTATTTTATTTTCTAGTGAATTAAGAATAATGAGTGCCATCACTAATGAATCATTTAACTTTTACAACCGAAACTACATGGAAAATATCTGCATATGTTTTCAAGTAGATTCTAAGTGAAAATTGTTTTGAGTGTATCTTCTCGCAATATAGACACTGTAGATTATAGATAGTGGAATATATAGATGAGCGAAGATAAATCCTCTGTCTCCAAACGAACTGTCAAACGTGTCTCCAAACGAGCATGACGTCACGATTTCAAAGGAAACGTTAAGGGATGTGACGTCATATGCGCGTGTGCACGGGCAAAAAAATCGACTCAGCCATGCTTTCGCTCATCTATAGATTCTACTATCTATACTGTAGATTCCATAGACGAGCTGAGGCGAAGGCGAGTGTAGCCAAACGAACTGTCAGTTAGTGTAGCCAAACGAGCATGACGACACAATTGCAATCCAAGCAACAGAGCGTGTGACGTCAAATTCGCGTGGTACACTGTGAAAAAACGGAAAAACACACTAAATCGAAATGACTCAACCGTGTCTCCGCTCGTCTATGGAACCTATAGTGTCTATAGTATAAACGGGTCGTGCAATGAACGCTAAAAGAACATTGGATGAGTGAATTTATGAACCACTGTACAGGTCCATAAGGACAAGCTTCCCGGAATCCAAAACTAAATTCACTCATGTTTTCAAGGGTACACCACTCAATACGGAAGCAACGCACAACTGTCATTTTTATTGTCTCACGCATGACACAGCAAAGTTGAAATTCTTTCATTTTCCCACCGGAATAGAATTTTATTGCAACCACGTTGTCAAGCATTTGTGCATTTACGGCTATTAGACTTCATTTCATTTACTTAGCTTACATCTAAACAGATAACACTGGATCAACAATTTGACGCCACAATACACGGTTCGAGGTGGCATCTCTCCATTCTCGAATGTTAGACTTGTTTTAGTTTAATAAACGTGAAAAGAATTGGTTTCATTTTGAAGCACATTTTTCTAACTGACTTCGTTGTTTTCTCAGTTGTGGCAAATAAAGCTCTAATTAAAAAAAATGGCGATTCAAAAATGCGAAGCAATCTCCGCTTTGTGAATTAATATCCATATACAATCTTTTTTGTGATGTTCCGGCTCTGTATACACATTCAAAGCAATTGCTTGGAAAATTACTAGAGCAACGATGAAAGCGTTTCCATGTCTGTACGTTATTCTTATGGTTAGAGATTAACGATTGGAAAAAAGATTAATCGCAATTTTCAAGCGCTTATATCTAATTATATGAAAAACGTACAAGCCTGTAAATGCTGTTTATCGCTGCTTGCTCACTCGCACCATTTACTGCATAAACCGAGGAAATTTAACGAAAAATGTGCGAAAATGTATCTTCTAAGATCTGCAATCAACCTTCTTCGCCATCAACTTGATAATCTGCCTGAAAATAGTACGCACTGAAGCGTAGCTGTTGGGAAAGCGTGATAGATTGATCCCAATGAGACCCACCATAGAAGGTAGTCCGAACATCAGACAGAAATTTAATTAGACCAACCATCGGGGAAGAACTAAACTTTAATCCAACGGATAATACGCTTTCCCGGGAATTGATGATTGAGCGTTTTTCTTGCGACCGCGCTGCAACAGAGCCATTCACAGGAACGAAACCTTTCATCGTCCTTTTTGGGAAAGTTGCCGTGACCGTTTGTCCATGCTTCTGGGAACAACGATGGATTTCCTTCCGCCGCTGCGCCTAAGCAGGCTTGCGGTCGGTAATGATGACTTTTAATGGACCTAACAGAGCGGCAAATGTACGGCATGAAACGAGAAGTCGCCAAAGTGATGACGAAGATTTGTTCGGATTAATGTTCTCGGTTCGGTGAATTAACACTTAGCTTTGAATGAATGTTCAATTGAATCGAAAATAGCACCAAGAAGGAAACGTTTACGCAAATTGTTGGAGAATTTTGTTCTCAAAAGAGGTGGTCGGTGCTTCCTGTTAAATGTCTTTGTGCCGTTGCGATGTGATTCCGTATCATTAAAGATTTGTAATCCTATAAAGTTGATTGAAAAGGAACCGCTCCTTTTTGTGTCGAACTTTGAAGGCATCTTCAAGTCGGTCGGCATAATAGTTGACAAGGTCTTAATATTGTAACAAGTATAACGTATATATAAACACATCAACTTCAACATCAAAGATTGAGAGGACGGAAAGTAGCAACCTTTTTTTTAACAGGAAAAGTGAATCACGAGTAACCGATACTTTATACCATTCAAGACTTGATATACTTCCAGAGCATCAATCCATTTCAATCAATTGGATTGACAGGATGGCGTATGGGTTATTTATTCGCGAGTGTTATCCCAGCTCTATCGGAGCGATGAAGCACTTACTTGATAGGGGAATATTGAATCGCAGATACAAACAGGAAAACCGTAAGCAAACACACTTGTGTATGTACATGCGATTCGACATTAACCATGGCAGGCGACATAATTTCTTGTGATGGAAAGTGCCTCCCCTACTGATCCGATTTCCTTCCAATTTGAAGTAAACAAATTCTCATGGATCTCAGTGCTCATTCATTAGAATATGCAGCAAATCAAGTGATAGGATGTAGTCACTGCTTGGTCTTCGTCTCTTCAGAATGTCACGTGCCATTTGACATTTGATTACAAATTTAACTAAACTAATAATAAATTAATAAACTAGTTAAATGAATGCAAATGACAATTTACAACCTTGATAAAGAAATACGTATTGACCTTTGGAGCTACTAGAAAAATACTAGTAAAAGACCTTAGAAATAGAAAAGAAAAAGTTTAAAGAAATGTTAACCTTTTTTTAAATTTCAGTATTGATTAAACTAGCAATGATGAAGAAATTTCTTAAAATAAGTTTCAACAGTTATCCAGCCTTAAAATAAGAAAAAAAAAGAAAATTTCAGTTAAGCAATGATAAATTCAAGTGGAATTTATTGAAAGATTTCTCTTGTAGAGTAATATGATCAGTTTTGAGAAATGAAAGAAAATCTATTTCGAAAAAGAAACTCTGGAAGAATGCATGGTTCATGATTTGGAGAAATTCCAAAGCTCTTATCGAAAGCTTCTGAAGGATTTATTCGAAAGAAAGAATATCTAATAGCTGAAAATGACATCGTTGTTTATTGTAAAACCTTCTGATGTATTGCCTCTTAGTCATGATTGTAATCGACTGATTTACGTTCAAGCAGGAATGGATTTTTCGGCATGCAGTCTTTGAAAGTAATCCGAATGATTTCGATTTAATCATCGCCAACGTTTCGGTGTTGGATTTACAGCTTCTACACAGCCCTGAAGAAGGTGTAAATCCAATACCGAATTTTAAAGACTGCATATTGCCGAAAAATCCATTCCTCTTGCATCTTATATTTATATTATTCTCTTACCCTTAACAGTTTTTTGTTTAGTGAATTTTGATACGCAATTCGTTCCCCATTCGAGGCGTCAGAAGCACAACTCTAGAAATGGGTCAGCTGTGAACGACTATTTTATTTTCCAAAATTGGATTTGGAATGGATTTGTATTCGTTTGGACTGGATTTGAATTAAATATTTGGATTGATGCTGGATTGAGTATAGACTCGAATTTCGCAATTAAATGCCGTTTGGCAATCGGGAAATCTAACGCCCTCGACTTTGCTGAAACTAAAATAGTTTTTCTCAGAATTAAGCAGATTGCATAGATTTTCATTTTTTTTTTCAATTCTTATTTAGGTGTTTTTTTAATCCTAAAATTAGGTTCAACGCCGTAGATCTTCAAATCGTATTTATTATTTATTCAAACTAAAGCCATTCTTTGCATTCTATTTCCATCTACTCAACAAATTTCAATATTTACATACTCGTTTGACTGCTACTGTAGGCGACGACCCATTCGTCTTTGGTTTGAATGGCATTATATATATTTTTACTAATCTTGGCGACGACACCATCACTACCATTGTTGAGAAGAATATTACTGTGAAATTGGCAACACTGAAGGAGTAAAAATTGGAAGAAAAGTGATGAGTGTTGGGAAGATTGTTCTTCGGAAAAATACGGAGAATACTATAATGTAAGAAATATCATGTAATAAGTAATAAGTTTGATTACATTTAATTTACAGCATTGAAGCTGGCCGCAGAATTCCTGCTGTCAATAAGTGTAAAATCATTTTTATATTAAATATCTTGGCTGTGCATATGAAATTTGCGTGTCTTGGAGGAACCCTCAACCTCCTACTATGCGGGGGCATAGTGTGTGAAGTTCTCGATAATAAGCAAGGTGGGCTCGCTTGACTGTGAATATACAACAGTAAAGCACATGGGACGATTAGGAAGGTTGGTACTTGGATTCTGGTGACTTTTTCACAATACCTACCTGATTGGCTACAGCGTCGATACACCTATGCCTGGCGTATTGTAGAGCTCCATAATCGTCGGTCTTGGGCGATGTTCCTCCAGTTCTCTGGTTTTCTGTTAAATATTGTTTTCGCTATTCTTTCTTCCGACATTCGCACTAAGTGACCAGCCCACTGAAGTCTGCCTTTTTTTATACGATTCACAATATTTCCTTCTTTGAATACTTGATACAGCTCATGATTCATGCATCTGCTTTTCCACAAACGGGACCTTTAGGTGGTCTTGTTGTGTAGGGGTTATCACGCCTATCTAGAGAGTAAAATGTTGAGGGTTCGAGTCTAAGACACGTGGATTCTTTTTCTTAAATTTCATAACAATTTGTTCATTTCGAAATATGTGCTGTGCATATGCACAGCCAAGATATTTAACATTGGTTCCACAGTTTACTCCCAGCCAATCAGGACGAAATTTGGGCAGAAACTAGACTGACACGAAGCATGATTTCTTCATTACAGCATAGCAACTCTAGCGGAAGGCACACCTCTTTGGAAAATAATACAATTGTGAACCGCTTGCTGGTTTTACCCTTATCTGAAACAATTATTCACGTATAACCAATGAATTTAATTTCGAACTCCGCCTTTCTGGTAAATGCTATCGTCGTATGCCGCTTTTTGGCACAGCCTTTTCAAAGACCGATACAGGAAATCATGCGAAACAACAATAACATTGGACAACAAAATCAGAAAAAGATGTATTCGCAATGCTCATGTGTTGCATTTGTAGTTCTCGATCTCTGAAATCGGCTAGTCACTGGCATTTTTTTCCTGATTGGAAAAATTCCGAGATAATTTGGTCGCAAAGTAGGAAAAGGTAGTTCGCTTCAACGGCGTTGAAGTCACTTGCATGTTTGAATGATTGCATGTTTGTATAAGTTAAAATACTAAGCTGTAACGATTTGGAGAACCTTAAACATCTGCATCAAACTAGCTGCATATAATAGGTAAAGGCGCTAAGGACTTGTCTGGACATGATGGGCTGATTTTGGTTTGGCGGATTTTAAAGCCTAGTACACTGCTGATACGGAATGGGTTTACGGGAAATTTGTTTGAATTATCAAAGTAAATTTGACAGCTGATTCAGTATGGGAGAAATGTCACTATTCCGTTAAAAGTGACTGAATCTGGTCATATACAGGGGTTAGGCAAAATGATTGAGATAGGCAAATTTGGCCCAAATTCAAATCCTTATAACTTTTTGAAAAATTGATGAAATTGGACAAAACCGGAAGCATTCGACGGAAAATTTAGTCAAGATTTAGGAACATGCGCGGTCACGAATACTGGCCACCGGACACCGGAGATGTTCCGGATTTTCGGTGGCCATGTCAAAAACACATTTTTTCTGCCGCTCGTATTTTTGTGTGGTTTGAAGTTATATCGATAAACACTATTTTCCTAGAAACTAGATCTTATTGAAAATTGAATGCGGGCGGTTGCACTAAGATCCGTTGAAAAACATCCGAGATATGGCCATTTCAGTAAACCTGGTTCCGGATACTATGGTCAATTATGTATATCCTTCCAATCACGTATATATTATCCGGTACCATATCAATATTGGTACCAAACTTCAAGATTTTTCATGGAGATGCTTCAGGAAGCATATGCAGGACGATAAGTTGCCCTGATCACTCTGTAGTAGGTTCCAGGTGCCCCGGGGGAAGTGGACAATTTGAAAAACGTTCAGAACCCTATTAATATGGATATCAAACTTCAAGATTTTTCATGAAGATGTTTCAGGAAGCATATTTCGCAATAGATTTCGCCGCCGCACGAAGTTGACCATCTACAAAACGCTCATTAGACTGGTCGGCCTCTATGGCCACGAAAGTTGGATGTTGCTGGCGAAGGACCAACGCGCCCTTGGAGTTTCCGAATGGAAGGTGGACTATTTATGGTGGGGTGCAGATGGAAGCCAATGGAGGTGGTGGCGGAGGCCAATGAACCACGAGTTGTAACTGTTAGGAGAACTACCACACGGTACAATTTTGGCGGTTACGGTAGGCCGGGCATGTAGCCAGAATGTCAGACGACAACCCGATTGAGATGGTGCTCGATAAATATCCGACCGGTACAAGAAGAAGAGGCGCGATGCGGTCACGGTGGATCGACCAAGTGTATGATGGCCTGCCATCAATGGCAGCAGGTCGCAAGCATGACTTAGCAATTGTGTGGGGCCGCTATATCTTGACATGGCCATGGTCCTATTATGGCACTTAAGGGAAAAGTGAAGCCTGCCGATTATCAAATTATTTTGGAAGACAAAGTATTTGTTGATATGATGACAAATCCTGAATATGACGTCTGTTTTTCATTTTTGCGAAAGATCCGCTTGTCGCGTTCCACTTGGTCGATCCACCGTGACCGCTGCACGCCTCTTCTTCTTGTACCGGTCGGATTATTATCGAAGCTTTATCTCAATCGGGTTATCGTCTGACATTCTGGCTTCTTGCCCGGCCCACCGTAACCGCCAAAATTGTACCGTGTGGGTAGTTCTCCTAACAGTTACAACTCGTGGTTCATTGACCTCCACCACCACCTCCATTGTCTTCCATCATGAAAACCTTGAACTTTGATACTCATTTTGATGTGGTTTCGAACATTTTGCAAATTGGCCACTTCCCCAGGACACCTGGAACCTACTACAGAGTGGTCATGACAGCTGCTGGTTCTAAAATGCATTTAAAAGTATCACCTCGAAAAATCTTGAAGTTTGATACCCAAATTAATAGGGTTCTGAACGTTTTTCAAATTGGCCACTTCCCCCGGGGCACCTGGAACCTACTACAGAGTGGTCAGGGCAACTGATCGTCCTGCATATGCTTCCTGAAGCATCTCCATGAAAAATCTTGAAGTTTGATACCAATATTTATATGGTACCGGATAATACATAGTGGCGTTTTTTGATGACGCTAGCGCTGATTATGTACGGGATAACGGCGACATTCCAAAGTTATTTCAAAATGAACAGTAAAAAGTTATCACAACATAGCGAGTGCAGCTTCAACGTCTGTTCTCTGTGATGAAAGCGTCAACGTATTAGACAGTTTTCCTATTAACAATGAAGGATTATTTTCATACTAAAAGAGGCTCCTAGCTTTTTGGCAGCACGGTTCGGCTAGAAGTTGTTAGGCCAAGGTGAATTTTTTTGCGGTTTGAGGATACATTTCGAAATGTATTCTAATATGTTTATAAAAGTTCTGGTGAAACGAACAAATAGGAAGAATTGTAGTGCGTTAGTTTAGAATTATTGTGTGGTGATTAACCGCTTCAAGTAATGATTGTATCGAGAACTGTGACTTTTTTTTTTAATTATCAATCATAAACCTACGGCTTCCAAACAGTATAAATTCTTAGTTTTCGGTGCAGTGAGCCCGGGAATCGGATCCATAGGCCCAAGTAATGATTTACCCTATTTCTTAGCATTTAATTCTGAAAAAAAATCTTTAGTTAATATATTAGTGGTCCTGAAAAGAACCTCTCATATGCTAGCAGTAGATTTTCTTCCTAAGCTGTTCAACTGGGAGTTTGAGTTTGTATAAAGATTTCCCGAAGCATCGATGTCTGCAGAACTTCTAAACGCTTAACCGCTGATGTTGTCGGCCGAGAAAACGATTTTTTTTTTTTTTTTTTTTTTTTAACTAATTTTATTTGCTAATTATCTAATACATGCATTCATCTCTTAGACTAGGTGTTCCGTGTTTTCATAACACTATCATCCTTATTTGCTATGTTACGCTTTTAGTTATTATTAATACATTTCAATTGCCTCTGGCAGTTAGAATTTTTCCTTTGGTTGAATTGAACCATGTAGGAATTACAATGTTTTCAACTTAAACTAAACTTAACCTATTTTATACTAAGGGTACAAGGAGTTAATCGTTGCAATAGAAGATTGCAACGATTTTTGTCTAAAATTGGAAATTATTTTGTTGGACATTTGTTGCAATGTCTCAATATTAGAAATTCTATGAAGTTCATTGGTACTATACCACGGAGGCAACTTCAGAATCATTTTCAAAATTTTATTTTGAATCCTCTGGAGTGCCTTCTTTCTGGTATTGCAGCAACTAGCCCATATTGGCACAGCATACAACATGGCAGGTCTAAAACTTTGCTTGTAAATCAAAAGTTTGTTCTTAAGACAAAGTTTTGATTTTCTGTTTATAAGTGGATATAGGCACTTAATATATTTGTTACATTTGGCTTGAAGGCCTTCAATGTGATTTTTAAAAGTTAATTTTTGATCTAGCAGAAGTCCTAAATATTTAGATAGACCAATTAATTGGAACCCCATTCATAGGGACAATATGTCTGCTAGAAGGTTTTAAATAAGAAGCTTTCGGCTTATGTGGGAAAATTATAAGCTGAGTTTTGGAAGCATTCGGGAAATTTTCCATTATTGCAAGTAAGTGGAAAAAATATTCAAACTTTTTTGCAATCTACTACAAATGACACGAAGGCTTCGCCCTTTGGCTGAAAGGCCCGTGTCATCTGCAAACAAAGATTTTTGACACCCTGGTGGTAAATCAGGTAAGTCAGAAGTAAAAATGTTATACAAAATGGGCCCCAGTATGCTGCCTTGGGGGACACCAGCTCTTACAGGTAATCTATCAGATTTAGAATTCTGATAGTTTACCTGCAGTGAGCGATCTGATAAATAATTTTGGATCAGCTTAATAATGTACAGAGGAAAATTAAAATTCATCAATTTTACAATCAAACCTTCATGCCAAACACTGTCAAATGCTTTCTCTATATCAAGAAGAGCAACTCCAGTCGAATATCCTTCAGATTTGTTGAGCCGAATTAAGTTCGTAACTCTTAATAACTGATGAGTGGTTGAATGCCCATGGCGAAAACCAAATTGCTGATCAACTAGCATAGTCATTAATCATGAACCATCATTCTATTTAAAATAATCTTTTCAAACAGTTTGCTTATTGAAGAAAGCAAACTGATTGGACGATAACTAGAAGCCTCAGCTGGATTTTTGTCCGGCTTCAAAATTGGAACAACTTTGGCGTTTTTCCATTTATCTGGAAAGTATGCCAATTGAAAACATTTGTTAAATAAATTAACCAAAAAGGATAAAGAGCTCTCAGGAAGTTTTTTGATAAGTATGTAGAAAATACCATCATCACCCGGGGCTTTCATATTTTTAAATTTTCTAGTAATAGATCTCACTTCATCCAAATTAGTTCCCAACGAAGGGTCAAAAACATTATCTTGATCGAGAATGTCTTCGAAGCTTCGTGTAACCTGATCCTCAATTGGACTAGTGAGACCTAGACTAAAATTATGGGCACTCTCGAACTGCTGAGCAAGTTTTTGAGCCTTTTCGCCATTTGTCAATAAAATTTTATTTCCCTCTTTAAGCGCTGGAATTGGCTTTTGAGGTTTTTTTTTAGAATTTTCGTTAAAAGGGTTTCGAACTGGGATCCAACTTCGAAACATTATTCTCAAAGTTGGTATTTCTCAGAATAGCGAAACGTTTTTTAATTTCATTTTGCAAATCTCGCCAAATAACTTTCAACGCGGGATCGCGAGTTCTTTGGTATTGCCTTCTTCTCACATTTTTAAGACGGATCAGTAGCTGAAGATCGTCGTCAATAATAATGGAGTTGAATTTAACTTCACATTTCGGAATTGCAATGCCTCTGGCTTCGACAATTAAATTTGTCAAAGATACGAGAGCATTATCAATATCACGTTTGGTATCGAGAGGAATATCAACATCAAAATTCCTATCGATATACGTTTTATATAAATCCCAATCAGCTCTATGATAATTAAAAGTAGAGCTGATTGGATTATAAGATGAGAGATTGTGAGATTTCAAATGTCACAGGAAGGTGATCAGAGTCAAAGTCAGCATGAGTTACCAATTGGCCACACAGCTGACTTGAATCCGTTAAAACTAAATCAATTGTAGAAGGATTTCGACAGGAAGAAAAACAAGTTGGTCCATTGGGATATTGAATAGTATAATATCCCGCAGAACAATCTTCAAATAAAATTTTACCATTGGAATTGCTTTGAGCATTATTCCATGAACGGTGTTTGGCATTGAAGTCACCAATTACGAAGAATTTTGATTTGTTGCGAGTCAGAATTTGAAGATCAGCTTTCAGCAAATTCTTTTGCTGCCCATTGCATTGAAAAGGCAAGTAGGCTGCAATGAAGGAAAATTGTCCAAAATTTGTTTCAACAGAAACTCCCAAGGTTTCAAAAACTTTGGTTTCAAATGAAGAAAATAATTTATGTTTGATACGTCTATTAATGACAATGGCGACCCCACCACAGGCGCTGTCAAGACGATCATTTCTGTAGATAAAATAGTTTGGATCTCTTTTAATGGAGAGTCCTGGTTTTAAATACGTTTCAGTTATAATGGCAATATGCACATTATGAACTGAAAGGAAGTTGAATAATTCATCTTCCTTACCCTTTAGAGAGCGGGCATTCCAATTTAGAACTTTCACACAATTATTTGGATCCATTGAAACGAAGTCCGATAACAATTTTTTGAGTAAATTTGATACCAACCTGAACAGCTTCAGTTTTGGTATTTGCTTTGAACATTGCATCAATCATGTGATGCAATTGTTCAGTTAAAAAATCAAAATCGGAAGCAGTCATGCTACCTGAATCGGCAACATGACCGTTATTTTCCGTTGGGACATGGGTATAAACCTCATTTTGAGAAGAGAAATTTTGTCTACCAGCAGCGATGTTTGCATACGTAGGTACATTGGAAAAATTGGAATTTACTGAAGTGCTTGCTACCCGTTGACGAGCGGCAAAATTTGTTTGTGAATTGTGGTGGGTATGAATTGCTCGACCGGTAACCGGTTTCGAAATTTGAGCGTTTGAAAAATTTCTACCCGTCGAATCTGGGATCCGATTGGAATTTCCGTCATCAATTTTGCACGGGAATTCAAAACTTTTTGCGTGAAGGGCATTCCCAGAAATTGGATTTATGATTGCCCCCACAGTTTGCGCACTTAAATTTATTGGAATCTTCTCTCACAGGACATGCGTCCTTGGCGTGAGAGGTTCCACCACAAATCATGCATTTAGCATCCATGTGACAATGTTTGGTTCCATGACCCCACTTTTGGCACTTACGGCACTGGGTAGGGTTTTGGAAATTTCCCCAGGCCTGCGGAAATGTTCCCATGTAACACGGACATGAGACATAATACAGGCCTTTTCCAAACTTTTCATATTATTTAGTTCACTTTTGTTAAAATGAACTAAATAAAATTCTTGAGAAATGCCCTCTGGGAAGTACCAGAATGGGATTTCTTTTTCATCTTAATTACTTGGACTGGTGAAAATCCAAGTAATTGAGAAATTTCAATTTTAATCTCATCCAGTGATTTGTCATCACTGGGGAGACCTTTCAAGACGACTTTGAACAATCGCTCAGTTTTGTCGTCGTATGTGAAGAATTTATGGCGCTTCTCAGTTAAATAGTGAAGAAGACGTTTGCGATCATCAAAGGATCCCGGCAAAACGCGGCAGTCACCCTTCCTAGCAATCTGAAATGAAACCTTGATCCCCTGAAGGTTACTCAAGATTTCATTCCGAAAGCCAGAAAACTCGGCAACAGATACCACGATTGGAGGAATTCGTTGTTTCTTCGCATGAATCGAATCACCTGGGCTAAAGGTAGATTCGATTTGCTCAATTTCATCATTAATCAAATCGAACTGATTGCTCAGTTCGATAGGAGAAGAAACAATGTCAACATTAGATTTAGAAGGAATATCTGAAGTCTCCAGCTTCCTTCTATTTTTTCCGCGCTTGGGCAGGACGGTCTTGAAACCTTGTTTCTTTGAAGGAAGTGGAGAATTCAGAGACTCCCCATTCCTCTTGTTTTTGTTAATACTCATTGCTGAGCGTGGAGACGTGACCTTCTAAGAGGTTTTTTCCCAGAACGGTGTCCCTGCAGGATTACCACCGCTTGTCGGAATTTTACTTCCGCAAACGGGTCCAACGTAAAACGAAGGCACGGGTCCTTGCAAAGATCGTAACGGGATCAGTGGGTACAAATAGCGCTAAGAAGCACCGTTGAAATTAAAATAGCTTCGGGTAGTATTAAAAACTTCCTTCCGCAAAGAGAGAAAGAACCGCACAGCACGAAAGCACGATGCGGTCTGAGAAATCGATATTTATTTTCTTTTAACCCTTCCGTTACCAACCCCCCTTTTGAAAACGAAAATAAAAATCTTTTTGGCTGTAACTTTTTTGTCTTTCAAAATTTTTTTTTCGCAACTTTCACAAAAAAAAGCGCAATTTATTCAAGTTTCAGGGGTTTTATGCGTTTTTAGGACTGGCCACTTGATACCGGAGTTATTCCGGATTTAAAATGGGTGTGAGATTTTGCCCATATGCCAGAACGCATACTTCGGAAGTTTTTATTTTAGATATTTTGAATAGAAACGAGGCATAAACTATATCAAATTTGATCAGGAATTTGATCGGTCCGAAATATGGCCTGTATTCCTGAATCCAGACGTTCCGCCAGAACCTGTTACGGGGTCACTTTAGGGAAATAGGCGAATACCATCATGCGACACATCAAACTTCATAATTTCAAAAGTTATGACATTCTATAGTAGTTGTGTACCTCCTGGACCGTATTTGAACCGATTGGAAACGGGAAACTTATTTACCGAGTACCGGTTCAAGGGTCAATTTTGGGAAATAAGCAAACCCCATCATGCGGCGTATCAAACTTCATGATTTCAAAACTTATGGCATTCTATGGTAGATTTATACTGCCTGGACCATATTTGAACCGATTGATACCGGTAAACGGTTTTATCATGTGCCGGTTCAAGGGTCAATTTTGGGAAATAAGCAAACCCCATCATGCGGCGTATCAAGCTACATGATTTCAAAAGTTATGGCACGCATCCGATTTGCTCGAGTTTGACGTTAGCTCACTAGCGTCATCTGGTTCGTGATTTGCCCAACTAAGGTATTTGTACGACAATGAATTTTATGAGTGAATGTTCAATGTGTTATGTCTGTTTGTCTGTGGTAAAACCGTTTAGGGGCTGTCCACAAACCACGTAGACCGAAATTTCACTTTTTCAAACCCCCCCGTCCCCCCTAGTAGACTTTCGTAGACTTTTCCGAAACCCCTCCCCCCAACCTTGAAGTCTACGTAGACTTTTCCAAATTTTACAAAACATCATATGTAATTGAAAAATATGGAAAACAATAACGTTTTAAGCAATTCAGCTATTCAATTTCCATGTAAACATTACAAAAAAATTCGAATTTCAAACTTAATAAAATCAAACTGAACAAAATCCAACAAAACAAAAATCAAATTTAATGCACTGTCCATAACGTCTGAAATCAAATCTCAAAACCAATTAATTCAATTACTGTTGAATTCAATTCCTCCTAGAGGTGTGCGCCACCATCGCCGACACTTTTGCATCGGCGCGCCACTGATAAAATCTGTCACGCATCCGACCTATAATTCTCAACGCCGCACAGTGGCTAAAATCGGGTTTCTAGTTTATGCGCTTCTTTGGAGGTATTCAGCTTACTGATCAATCCACTTAAAAGTGAGATGTAAAATTTATTTTTTCCACTTCACAACATATAAGTTTTGATTCTTCATAAAAGTTGTAGCAAAAGCACCAAGTTCGTAGTTCCGTTACTTTTGGAGATTTTTTACGTTTTATGCTGACAACCCCTTAAAATGGGGCTTTCATCATATCTTTTACATTTTCATTTCTACATTTATCGCATGTTCTAAAAAGTTTCAGATAACATTAAAATACGCCGTTGGGTGGCTATAGTTAACTATAGCTATAGTTAACTAAAAGTTAAAAACTTAAAAAATAAAAGTTATAAAAGTTTTATTGGATTTTTTTAGTCATATTTTATTTAACTGCTACTTGACACCGGGCAAATCGTGGCAGTCAATCTCATATACATAAACAAGTACAAGTAATGAACTTAAAACCAATACCTTAACTGTAGAGTTGTCAGCGAATGTAAGGAATGTTTAATCAAAAACCATTTCCTACTATGTAAGGTAGAAATCAATCACTCATCACAAGGAGTTGATGCACCAATGTACCATGCGCCTCCATGCTTATACATTGAACATGTTTAAAACTTGTTGGCATAAAAAGCAATGAATCTCCGAAAGGTATGAAATAACTTGGAACTTGGTGTCTTTGACAAAGTATTTCAGGAGAACTTTTGCTTCAATTCTCGCGAAGACATATACCTTCCATGTTGTAAAATGGAAAAAAATATTTTTCATCATACTTTCAAGGGGATTGATCATAAGGCTGAATACCCCCAAAGAGGCGCATCGACTTACTGATAAAATGTCTCGAGGACGCCATTACGATAAATCACGCAATAAAGGTACTATTAAATAAACGCGCTAAACACGATTTTAGCCACTGTGAGCCTGTTCAAAATTGTGAAAACAGAAGAATTTTCAGAATTTCGAAAAATTTTGAGTTGAAATTCCGAGAATGTCAAGTCTACATTCTAATAAGTTTTACGAATTATTTCCCGAGGTAATTTTAGGTTCAAACGGACATTCCGAAATATTTGCTGTGGAAATTTAGAATGGTTTCCTACGTTATTTTTTTTATTTCTCTTGCAAATTCGAAGCACTTTCTTGAGGAAATTTAAATAAATCTTTTGGGCATTCCAAAAAATATTTTCTGAATAATTTTTGGTGGAAATTATGAAGAATTTTCAGTTGAAATTTTTGTGAACTTCTCGTAAAAAATCGAATAAATTTTCATGAAAATTAGAAAGACTTAAAAAAATGCTATTCTTTTGTGAAAACTCAAACTGTTTTTGATGGGAGATTCAAATAATTTCTCGTGGAAGTTTTCAACAATTTATTTAGAAGTTCCGAAAATATTCCAACGACAATTCCAAAGGATTTGCATTAGAACTGCCAAAGAAATTTACGAAGAATTTTCCACGGGCATTTCGAATAATTTTATTTATATGTCCAAAGAATTCCTCGCGAAAATTCCGAAGAATTTCCGAAATTTAAAAAAAGTCGGGAGCTTACCAGAAAATCTCCAGTGAGCATTCTGAAGAGTTTCTTTTGCGGAAGTTTCGGATAATTCCCTTTACAAGTTCCAAAGAATATCTTTTGGGCATTCCAAAGACTTTTTCCTAAATACAGTGGCGTAGCCAGGGTGGTGGTTTTGGGCATTAAACCCCCTCCCCCAAAGACAAAATTTTTAGAAGAAATTTTTTTTATCGAAAAAAAATATGTTCAGATAACCCCCCCCAGACCAATTTTCTGGCTACGCCACTGCTTAAATATTCCAAAATGCTTCCTTTGTACATAAATTCAAAAAAAAAATCCGTTGAAGTACGCCATAATTTCCATAGTTTGCAAAGAAGTTCCTGTCAAAAATCAAAAGAAATTCTAGTAGAATCTGCAGTAAAATCAAAGTGAAGACTTTGAAAAAAAAATCGAAAGTATTTATAGAATACTTTGGAGAATTTTCCTGCTCAACACAGAAGACTTTCCTGGTGAAATTCATAACATTTTTATGAAGAAACGCAAGAGATTATTTCGGTAAAGTCATGCAAAAAATTGGAAATTCCAAAAAAAAACAATTAATTAATCAAATTAAAAAGTCTACGTAGACTTTTGGTACAACCCCCCGTCCCCCCTCGTAGACTATCGTAGACTATTTCAAAACCCCTCCCCCCCTCTCAAGAGTCTACGTGGTTTATGGACAGCCCCTTACCGCATCCAATCGGTTCAAATACGGTCCAGGAAGTACAAAACTACCATGGAATGCCATAACTTGTGAAATCATGAAGTTTGATACGCCGCATGATAGGGTTTGCTTATTTTCCAAAATTGTGCCTTGAACCGGTACATGGTAAAACCGTTTACCGGTTCAAATACGGTTCAGGAAGTACTAAGCTACTAAAGAATGCCATTACTTTTGAAATCATGAAGTTTGATACGTCGCATGATCGTGTTTGCTTATTTTCCGAAATTGACCCTTGAACCGGCACATGATTAAACCGTTTACCGGTTCCAATCGGTTCAAATACGGTCCAGGAAGTACAAAACTATCATGGAATACCATAATTTTTGAAATCATGAAGTGTGATACCCTGCAGGATGGGGTTTGCTTATTTTCCAAATTTCTATTCAAAATATCTACAATAATCATTTCCGAAGTATGCGTTCTGGCATATGGCCAAAAGCTAACACCCATTTTAAATCCGGAATAACTCCGGTATCAAGTGGCCTGTACTAAAAATCCATAGAGCCCCTGAAACTTGAAAAAATTCCGCTTCTATTGGTGAAAGTTGCGAAAAAAATGTCGAAATACAAAAAAGGTACAGCTAAAAAAAATTTTATTTTCGTTTTCAAAAGAGGGGTTGGTGACGGAAGGGTTATTCATTGCTGTTGTCGGCACGCAATCGTCACACCGCTGCTGCGCTGCGGCATGTTCTCTTACTATTGGCTTCTCCTTTCTGATTATGCGGTGGCCTCGACAATGCCGGGCCGAAAATGCCGATGGCACTGACGATGCTGCTGCCTTGTTCCTGGAAAAGCTTTCTGCTTTCCCATCTTAACAACCAAATCGTAAAGCTTTGGATGCGTTACACGAAAATAATTCATGGTTTATTTTCATAATAAAAACATGGCGTATTCGTGAAATCGTGAATCATTTTCTCATTTTTTGGTACGGATCCTCACCCGTGAAGTCCTTGCAGTAAAGGAGAAGACATTGATGCTGATGGCCTCGTTGATACTGTCCACTAGCTTTTGCCGTTCTCGTTTGGAAAAGGCTATATGTTTTGAATAGAAAGCAGTTTAATATACGCCAGTATTTTATACCGATTTTGTGTGATTCTTACAGAATTGTAAGAAATTCCGAAATGTGTTGGTTGGTTGTATCCTTGTTGGTTTATTTCGCTTTGCATTTTAGGAAACAAAGGAAACACGGAGCCATGTGCCAGAAGAAAGTATTTTTCCTGTCCTTAAATATTCAATTTTCAAACCCCTAACAGAACTATAGAACGAATGAACAGAAAGGCAATTCGCCTATTAAAGATAATGCTTATTCATGCTAAAGATTGCCACACGTGGTAAAGCAACGCAACGGTGGGATCTTTGGTCTGCGAAACACGCGCGCGGTATCCTTAGTTGCACATGTTTTTGATCTCATAGTGTGTAGATTCTAAGTAGGGTCTAAGAGTATGTGCGTGCGTGACATGTCCTCCTATATCAAGCGAGGACTCATAGGATCAACATATTTGAACGGACTTTACGGCAATGGTTACTCTGATTCTCGATAGGATTTGGTTCCATATCCACGTCCACGTGCTCGGGTATTATCGACTTTGGATGTTAGACTAATTTGCATAATATAGCGGATAGCTGACTGACCGTGACAATCCACAGATTACTATTTTCTGAACCTTCTTATTTTTCATTTATCATCACGTTGAAATAACCTACTGGATGCAATACTTTTGATATGGGAATATGTACAGATTTGAAGTTGAATAAAAATTGTTTGTTTCCGTTCGGAGTTAAATCTGAAAACGGTATCAAACGGCACTCCCATCTACGAGAGTATCCTTCAATAGATCCATTCCCCTAATGTTTATACTCTCGAGATAACACCACGCACAAACCCAAACAGAAAATAGAGGCTCGCCTTCGGATTTGCATGAACACGCACGAGGGAGCTACATGGTGGGAATTGCTGCGGCAAAGAAAATCCAAAGGATTCTATCCTAGGCCTCTTTCTGTTCGGAATCAGCATATTCAACAAAGGGGATTCGCATTGGCTCCGCCCGCCTTGGGAATATATTTCATTGGAAGACACGCATACGGTCTTATCGATGAGAATCATTTTGTTCGTGCCATGTTATTTTGCACAAACATACGATCCAAATTAGTTACATGAAGGAATGCGAACAGGTACGTATGTAGCGTTAATGATTTATGACAACTTTAAGAGGGTATGGAGCAATGTGGGAATGGAATTACAATTGACGTACACCAAGGTGCATTGCAAAACGAATACTCAATTCCAATCCAATTCCTAGTTAAGAGACACCCTTGCACTTGATAATTATAAGACAAATTGTGCACGTGCTGGTATGTACCTTGAAAGCATCTCAATACAACCAGGAATTTTAATCTACGTAATTGGTTCTTGCATCCAAAAGGTCGATATCAAATTATAGAAAATCAAGTATGAAATTGGTTTGTCGTGAGCTCACACAGTTGGACGAAACTATTTTAAAACTTAATTTGAATACAGACTACAGGTAATGGTCTACAATCTCACGTCAGGAAGTTGAGTAAATTGATAAATGACAGCCTGTCCACTGTTGAACGCTCCTTAATACTAAATAAAAAGAGTAAATCAAACTTTTTTTTTCAAAGATCGTGCTGCAACTGCTTCAAACAACAAGAGCTTCTGTGTATGTCCCCATTGCCTAGAATCTAAAATGGATTTAACATGTTAAACCAATTAAGGAGTATTATACGATCAAAACAGCTATAAGCCGATAAAAATAGTTTTGATTCCATTTTTCTCTTACGGAAATGTGGTTTTCAATCCGAGGACATCCACTGCATACACAAACAGAAATACGAAGGCGGAAAACTTTCCGAGCAGACACGCAATTCTGGGATGTGCGCTTCCGGCAGACTATCGAATATGTCACATCCTGTATGGAAACTATCACGGTAATCATCCGGGCACAACGTTATTGCAACCGACAAATTGGAAATGGTTTTTTGAAGGCATCTTCCTGCTTCATGCTCACAGTTTACAGCAGATTGAAGCATACCAAGAAAAGTGGTCTTTTTTTCATACCCTCAGACATGCTGATGGTGCTCACTGCTTTCATCGCTTTTCTCAACTTAGGTTGCTGAGTCAAGCGATAATTGAATGTGATAGACTGACTCATACCATATACTGTTCATTCATTTATTCGTTTATTCAGTCTACATCTAAACAGATAACACTGAATCAACAATTTGACGCCACAATACACGGTTCGAGGCCGCATCTCTCCATCCTCGAATACGCCCCACGCTCGCCAAGTCGTTCTGCACCTGGTCTGCCCATCTCGCTCGCTGCGCTCCACGTCGTCTCGTACCTGCCGGATCGGAAGCGAACATCATCTTTGCAGGGTTGCTGTCCGGTATTCTTGCAACATGCCCTGCCCATCGTACCCTTCCGGCTTTAGCTACCTTCTGGATACTGGGTTCGCCGTAGAGTTGGGCGAGCTCATGGTTCATTCTTCTCCGCCACACACCGTCTTCTTGCACACCGCCAAAGATGGTTCTAAGCACCCGTCTCTCGAATACTCCGAGTGCTTGCAAGTCCTCCTCGAGCATTGTCCATGTTTCATGTCCGTAGAGGACAACCGGTCTTATAAGCGTCTTGTACATGACACATTTGGTGCGGTGGCGAATCTTTTTCGACCGCAGTTTCTTCTGGAGCCCGTAGTAGGCCCGACTTCCACAGATGATGCGCCTTCGTATTTCACGACTGACATTGTTATCAGCCGTTAGCAAGGATCCGAGGTAGACGAATTCCTCGACCACCTCGAAGGTATCCCCGTCTATCGTAACACTGCTAACCAGACGGGCCCTGTCGCGCTCTGTTCCGCCCACAAGCATGTACTTTGTCTTTGAGGCATTCACCACCAGTCCAACTTTTGTTGCTTCACGTTTCAGGCGGGTGTATAGTTCTGCCACCTTTGCAAATGTTCGGCCGACAATGTCCATGTCATCCGCGAAGCAAATAAATTGACTGGATCTTTTGGAAATCGTACCCCGGCTGTTACACCCGGCTCTGACCCGGCATGACACCTTCTAGCGCAATGTTGAACAACAGGCAGGAAAGTCCATCACCTTGTCTTAGTCCCCGGCGCGAATCGAACGAACAGGAGTGTTCGCCCGAAATCTTCCCACAGTTTTACCAACCACCCACCGTTGCTTTGATCAGTCTGGTGAGCTACCCAGGGAAGCTGTTCTCGTCCATAATTTTCCATATCTCTACGCGGTCTATTCTGTCGTATGCCGCCTTGAAATCAACGAACAGATTATGCGTTGGGACCTGGTATTCACGACATTTTTGAAGGATTTGCCGTACAGTAAAGATCTGGTCCGTTGTCGAGCGGCCGTCAACGAAGCCGGCTTGATAACTTCCCACGAACTCATTCACTAATGGTGACAGACGACGGAAGAGGATCTGGGATATCACTTTGTAGGCGGCATTGAGTATGGTGATCGCTCGAAAGTTCTCACACTCCAGTTTGTCACCTTTCTTATAGATGGGGCATATAACCCCTTCCTTCCACTCCTCCGGTAGCTGTTCAGTTCCCAGATTCTGACTATCAATTTGTGCAGGCATGTGGCTAGCTTTTCCGGGCCCATCTTGATGAGCTCAGCTCCCATACCATCCTTACCAGCTGCTTTATTGGTCTTTAGCTGTTGGATGGCATCCTTAACTTCCCTCAAGGTGGGGGCTGGTTGGCTATCATCGTCCGCTGAACTGACGTAGTCATCTCCTCCGCTGCCTTGACTTTCACTGCCTGTACTCTCAGCGCCATTCAAATGTTCCTCGTAGTGCTGCTTCCACCTTTCGATCACCACACGTTCGTCCGTCAAGATGCTCCCATCCTTATCCCGGCACATTTCGGCTCGCGACACGAAGCCTTTGCGGGATGCGTTGAGCTTCTGGTAGAACTTGCGTGTTTCTTGAGAACGGCACAGCTGTTCCATCTCCTCGCACTCCGCTTCTTCCAGGCGGCGTTTCTTCTCCTGAAAAAGGCGCGTCTGCTGACTCCGCTTCCGTCTATAACGTTCCACGTTCTGCCGGGTACCTTGCTGCAGCGCGACCGCCCGCGCTGCGTTCTTCTCCTCCAGAATCTGTCTGCAGTCTTCGTCGAACCAATCGTTCCGTCGACTTCGTCCTATATACCCGACGTTGTTCTCCGCTGCTTCGTTAATGGTTGCTTTAACTGTATTCCAGCAGTCCTCAAAAGGGGCCCCATCGAGCTCACCCTCTTCCGGCAACGCTGCCTCGAGATGCTGTGCGTATGCAGTGGCGATATCAGGTTGCTTCAGTCGCTCTAGGTCGTACCGCGGCGGTCGACGGTACCGAACATTGTTGATGACGGATAGTTTTGGACACAGTTCAACCATCACCAGATAGTGGTCAGAGTCGATGTTAGCGCCACGATATGTCCTGACGTCGATAATGTCGATAATCTCCTATGATGATTTTGACGTCGTGGCTTGGGGAGCTATCGTACTCACGTTCCAGCTGCGCGTAGGATGCGTCCTTATCATCATCAGTGCTTCCAGAGTGTGAACTATGGACGTTGATTATGCTGAAGTTGAATAACCGGCCTTTGATCCTCAACCTGCACATTCTCTCATTGATCGGCCACCCACCCGATCACGCCTTTGCATATCGCCCATTACTATGAAAGCTGTTCCCAGCTCGTGTGTGTTGCCGCAGCTCTGGTAGATGGTATGATTACCTCTAAACGTTCGCACCATTGATCCCTTCCAACAAACCTCCTGCAGCGCTACGATGCCGAATCCACGGTCCTTGAGCACATCGGCGAGTATGCGTGTGCTCCCGATGAAGTTGAGAGATTTGCAGTTCCACGAACCGAGTTTCCAATCGCTAGTCCCTTTTCGTCGCAGTGGTCTTCGCCGATGGTTCCGGTCCGTACTCTCTTGTTGAATGTTCGTTGCGTGAGTTTTTTTTTGGCTGGCTTGGAGGGCCTGACATCAAACCCCCTAAATTTCCGGAGGACCATTCCTCCTTATTTCCGGTGGACCATGGTGCACTGTTTCGCTGGCACTCGGACGATGATCAGCCGCCCCTAACATGGAGAACAGACGCTGTTGTGAGCCGATCCTGACATGGAGAACAGACGATTTGCACCTCCGGAGAGGAGCAAACCCCCCTTTCCCTGTCAGCATACGACCATGGTTCCCACCGGGGTTGGTTACCCGATCTTCCCTAAGGTTGCTCGTATCCCGGCCAGCACCGGGGGGTGGTAGAGATAGGAGTTGCTGGGTAAGAGGCTAAGGACCGCGAGATGGGGTCTATTTTATTCCTTCAGGTACGCGAAGTACCATAGTACGCTTTACCCAGCATTTGCCGTGCCATATATTGTTACTTACTGCATATTATTTTCAAATCAAACGAATAGATAATTCAACAATCGATTTGTTCTTTCAGATCAAAAATCCATTAACTAGGAGCGACATAACCAACGTTTGAAAAACAATCTTGTGACGATAGCAACTTGACGAATTGTACCTTTAAAGAAAGGTGGATTCTTCATCAAGAGTTCAGGTTAAAGCTCTCTTCGATAAGCACCTTTCCAATAGTCGACAAGGGGTTCGATTTAAATATGGCTTCATATTTATTATTCCAACAGTGGACATCAAACTTCGGCACCACAAACAGAAGGGTATTTGGAGTTTGTCCTATGGAGTTAAAACTCAAGCATTAGGGTAATGATGGTATTTTGGACATCTGAATATATTTTGGACCTTTGGAAATATTTCGTTTATCATGTATCAATGATTAAGGTTGGAAATGTTATTATGAAAGAAGCTGAACTGACTCACGATCATTATTTGTTTGAAGCCAAAAGTCCAAGATATATCCAGTTGTCCAAAATACATCAATTTACCCTTACACATAAGTATCAGAATATCATTTTTCAACCGTTTCATAATGGCCCGTTTACATATGAGCTAGTTCTAGCGAACAATGCACTATCCGACAATACTAGCGCGATATTAGCACAATGTAAACAGGAATTGTCCTCGCTAATAAGCGTTTACATTATGCTAATTTCGTGCTAGAATTGTCGGATAGTGCATTGTCCGCTAGAACTAGCTCATATGTAAACGGGCCATAAACGATGATAATACCCAGTACAGTACAGTTATGTTTGAAGCGGAAAGTATAACTCTGCAACCAACATTTTCGATCATTTCATGGGGCTAATAGTTTTATTGATTGGTTATATGTAAGAGAAGCTGATCCCGTAACACGGTAGATCACTTTGACGTAGTGTGTTGCGTTGTAAGATCTACCAAACAGAGCCCTAGCCTAATCCATTTTCTAGCTAGGGCAATGAGTTGTGGTAATTAAGGATTCATCGTATTTAGTCCCCGCTACCAACAGCAGTCTCAGAAATAAAACATAATTAATGTTACCTTGCAGACAGTTGAAAGACTCGAATTCCTCTTGTTTGAGGTTAAACTGTATGCAGCGGAAACAACTTTTCAAGCAATTAGTTAAATAACCTCGGTACCCGGTCCTAGGCTGAACTGACTGCTGGAAAAATCGAGTTAGGGGTTTAAATACGTACTAACTCTTCTTGAACTGGTGAACAATGGTAGTGAGAGGAACACACGGAAGTTCTTATTACTGAACAAATTCTCTTGCTTGAAATGGTCTTGTAGACAGAGCTAAATCCCGGGTTTGTAGCTTTACTGGTGATATTCTAGAAGCAAGACAAGGATGTGGCTAGGACTCCGATGCATGGCCAAAAACAGTATTACTGTTCTGTTTTCTCAAAACAGGATTGATTTCCTATTGATAAGGGGCGCGCCTTCAATGGGATTGCTCTCTGTGAAGGGTCTAAATAGCGGGACCTTGTCATGGTGCTCTTGAGAAAACAAAACAACAACTGTATCGAAACCGATACTGCATTGCTTATCAATAGTAATGTAGTAATTCGACATGCACTTAAACACTAAGGATACGGGTAACGCTACAATAGATCTAATAACTGGTCGCAGTGGCACACCCGAACAGGAAAAAAAAAAGAGAAGCTGAGGAGATTTGTGCCTCCGCATTTTTTGGCCTTCTGGTATATAAATGTATTTAATACATTTTTCTTCGAGTAAAAACATCAGTAACGTCCACAAACTCCTTTACCTGTCTACATCAACCGCAAATTCGAAATATTAAAGGATATTCAAAGATCAAATCCCGGTCTACCAAACTGATGATATATTGAAAACAAGTATACACTGCACTGAAAAATGCAAACGACCGTTTTGACTTGAAGCGCATTTTATCCCTTCCACCCCAAAACAACCGAAAGCTGTTGTACACTACCGCAATCAACCGTGTGTCAAAACCAGACCACCCTCATTTCTCCGAACCATCAACCCTATCGGTACCTATTTTGTGGTAAACTGTTGTGACATTTTCGATTATGTACCATTTGAAAAGATTAAGGAAACCCGTTGGTAATTGTAAGTATTAATTATGGAAATGTAAATTAGAATTAGAAGAAGGAAACCGCAAATCTTTTCGCGGTATTATCGACAAACAGCAAGAGGTATGACCCGTGAGCAAAAATCTACACAATTTTTACCACGCTTGTTTCTGGTATGATTGCTGTTTTTCCATTCGGTGGAATCAATTTTGGTCTCACTGGAATCTATCTTCGAAAGAAAGCTTTCAGCCGTCTAGACAATCAATGTGGGATATTTTTGGATAAGGTTTTCGCTGTTATTACATTAGTGGGTGCTAGTACCAATCTACGATCCTTATAGGCACTCACGACAGCCCGAAAATAAAGGATTTGCTGCTGCTTGTTATTCTATTTTGACGAACCTAATCCAAGAAATCTGACAGTAGAAAAGGAATCAATGTTCGAGCCTGTATAGGAATGATGCGGGATCCCATAAGATGGGTAATGGATTCCTGCTCTTACTTGGAAATGTTTGAGGGTGAGCTCGATTGACGTATCCAATTATTTTCAAAGTGCATTTGTATGTACGAGCGGGATGATTACTTCATCAACACCGGCGACACGACATCTTTTGACATCCTTGTGATGTGATGTTCTTGAAGCTGGTAAAGCATCTGTTACATTGAACAAAAACGTGTATCTTGTTTGTCATTAGAACACTTAATCAGAAGGTGTGGCTGGCGATGGGGTAGTAAAACTCGTCAACGTTTCTTCAACGAACAAATTTATTACAGCTATGTTGATTTTATTCGGAGCCCTCCTTAGCCTAGCGGTAATACTCGCGACTATAAAGCAAGGCCATGCTGAGGGTGCCTGGGTTCGATTCCCGGTGCACCGGTTTTGGCCAACTTAGTGCCTAATTTGGCCAACCCTGGAAAATACATATTTTTGCAAAATAATCGATCAGTTGAAAGCAGCGTTGAATCGTGAGGGATACACCTCTTGTTGGAACTAATGAAACCCTCGCGAATTGCTTTATTTTTGGAGTTATTTGCAAAATTGGTCAAATTAGGAACATGGCCAAAACCCTTACAGTTCCCCTACTCATTCAGCAATTAAAGAAATAAATACAGAATGTTTTGCTGAAAGAGGGTAAACCCTGCTAGAGGCAGGGTTGTGCTAAATCATTCTCAGATGATAATTAGGTATTGCCATTTTTGTTTGAGATCTTTTCAGGTGAGAACAGTAAGCGAGTTGTCGCCGGCGATTACTTCTTAAAATTTGGACTCAAACGATAATAAACACAGAATTATCATTTATATGTCCATTTTATTTACACTTGATTCTGTTTTTACACGATTTACATTTTCTAATTTTCTACTCATTCTAAATGATTTTCGTACGGCTGAGTTGCCGAATACTATGCAATTAATTGTCATTCTTTATTATTTATATTCAAAAGTATGTTTTGCCTTTGGCGTTCCTTGGCGGGCATAATCTTACGTCAATTTTCCGATCGGATGGACCGATCAAAGTTAATAATGTAAACGCACACTGAGCAAAGTAAAGCTTGTAAACGTGGTCAGTGTGCGTTGAAAATCGCTGAAATTATTATGAGCGCAAGTGGTGCTCGCGCTCAATGGGAAGCAAAAATTCCGCGAAACAATGGGAAGCAAAAACTCATAGAACATGGTAAATATTCGAAAGATTCTCGAATACTAGATGCTATATGAAGGAAATAAAATGTTTGGCCATATGTAACCATAAAATAGTAGATTACTTGAAAAAATTGGAATTATTCAATAAACCAAGTGTATTTAATAAATTTAGTGTATTCGAGTCAAGAACGAGACACTGAAGACGGACTTACTGTTGAGGTCGAAATACGTATCTGTCAAGATACAATTAAGTGGTGGAATTCAATGGGATTGTACAAACTCGTCTTATGACAAGTGTATTTATCATTATCGGAACGGTCTATATTCTGAGCGCGAGTAGTGCTAGCAAAAACGGTCAATGGGTATTAAATTATTTGAAATATTTTGAGCGCGGAGGTGCTCTTGCTCCATCAACCTAAGCAAAATGCAAACTCCTGGAAAATATGTTCATGCTTCATTGTACCTATTGTAGATCCAGTTGAAAACCGAACTAAGGTCTCGCTACAATCGCTTTTCTCACATTTCCGGATGTCGCAACTGCATCGCGAGTAGTGCGCATCTATGCCATATGAGGTCAGTTCGGTTTTCAACTGGATCTACGATAGTTTCTGATAGGGATCCTATAATGAGAGATATGCAAATACTTTTCCAGACGATTTAGCAACGCTGTTACTTTTGTTAGCAAACGCTTCCAGCACTTGCCGCAGCGCAAAATGTTGAAGCTTGTATATGACTTTGCTTTTGATAACAATTTGGAATATGTTTGTCTGTGCACTAACAGCGTTCAAATAAGCATTATCACTAAAATAAGCGTGCAATACAAATAGACAAAACGCGATACATAAACTAGATTACTTCTACTCGCGAAAGTAAAACAAATTGTTTATTCGATGAAACTTTTTTTAAAATCTATCTCAATACCTCTCAACCTCGCCTCAATCTGCAACAATAACAATGTTCATTTGGCTCACGTTTTGACAGTTCTCAATGCTCGATTGGCTTACAATGGCCGCTTTCGCATATCTCTCATTATAGGATCCCTAGTTTCTGAGACTAGTGACGATGGATGCGAGCACAGTCAACAGGAGGAAGTCGGCTACACCCCACTACCCCGAATGCCAGTACCCCGAATGCTAGTACCATGAATGCCAATACTCCGAATGGGACAGTGCCCCGAAAACAATTACCTCGAATAGGACACTACTCCGAAATCCATTACCCCGAAAGGCAATTACCCCGAAACTTTTCGAATCTGTAGTAATCCATTATTATGTTTAACACCAACAGATATCAATGAATCGCATAATGAAAATCTTTGCAAGTAGGGTTTCTTACCCCATTCCCGGCCTAACATGCATACGACTGCATTATTTAATTGATATTTATGACAGGAAGTAACTTTTCCTGAATTTCGTGGGCCGTGCAATACTGCAAAGGGGTTCACTTCTGCTTAAAAATAGCTTTTCTTGGTAAACATCAAACGAGCTTTCATTTGATTTAAATTAACGATGCGCAGCACTCATTTCAGTCATAGCGATTGCATATCCGGCCCACATCAAACCCAGTTCCCGCCCTAAGCAAAATTTCGCTCAATCTCTCAACATCTTACTCTCATTCACTCTCGGGACGGTAGAAAATGCGACGTAAACAAAAATATGCACGTTCAACGCCGACATGATGCCAGATGGTATTATTAATAATAGTTTTTATTTGGTTGAAAAGATATATTCACTCATCCAAATTACTTCCAAACGCTTAAAAACTATATTTTTTTCACTTTTTGAAATCGAGAGAATTATAAATAACATGATAGCGTCAACTAATTAGATAGTTTTCCTATGATCGATGAAGGATTTTTTTCATACTAAAAAAGACTCCTGGCCTTCTGGCAGCACGGTGCGGCTAGAAGTGAATTTTTGTTCGGTTTGAGGATACATTTTTAAATGTATTCTAATATGTTTATATTAGTTCTAGTGAAACGAACAAACAGAAAAGATTAAAGTGCGCGAGTTTAGAATGTGGTGATTAACGGATTGAAGCAATGATTGTATCGAGAACTGTGATGATTTTCAGGTAGGTGCGTGTTTATATGAAAATACCTTTTTCTAAAAGTGGAAAGATTCACTTCGGCTCAGTGGTGTAGCAACGGAGAGCGAATGTTCGGAATCTACATTTTTATTTTCTATAATTGGACCAATTAGGAGTGAAATAAATAGTTGGAAAATATTGAGTATTGTGCGAAATAAATGGGAGACTTTTTAAAATTATCAAACCTAAACCTACGGCTTCCAAAAATTATGAATCCTTAGTTTTCTGTGCAGTGAGCCGGGATTCGGGTCCATAGGCCCAAGTAGTGATTTACCCTAATAATAAAAATTATTTCAAGAAAAGAATTAAAGATTCTGCTTAAGGTGATTATAGAATGAAGCTCGTGGTGAATTTCAAGTTCACCACACGTTTATTTACATACATTTCCAAAAACCCAAATCTGGCGTAATAGTTTTCGTATACCAGTGCCGAAACTCAAATTATGATTGTTCAGCATAACTAAGCAAACGATCTACCATTATTTACCATTATTTCCACCCCATACGCGTTATGGTTCTTTCATCTCGTGCTCTTGAAAAATATATTGGAAGAGCACATGGTTTACAAAATAACCGATTTCTGGCTTTATTGTATAATCACCTTAAACAACAGTTTTGATTTTTCTTCTAATAATCTGTCATTCTACCCTATTATAACCCGGAAAAGTACTATTCTACGAAATGAAGTAAGAGAGCCTTTTTTCAATACAATGCGTTTTCCCGATATAAGGCGAGCAGAGGAGATGATGCCTTCTTTAAATGGACGCCTTTGCCCGGTATAAGGCAGAAAGAGGAGATGTTGCCTCCTTAAAATGACGTGTTTGCCCGGTATAAGGCAAAAACAAACACAGGAAATATTGCCTTTTTTAAAGTAACGCGTCTGCCGGATAAAAGGCGTACAGAGATGGTCAGGGCTCGTAATGCTACCTGAGATGAGATGATCAGGGTTCGTAATTTTCGGGGTGAAATCGCTTTTCACGAAAGAAAAACAGCCTGGAGAGTGATGACAATTTTTCGCTCACTTCGATTGCCGCCAAACGTTAGAACGGGCTTGGTGGTCATATGGCTACCGCTTCTGCCTCATACGCAGGAGGTCGTGGGTTCAATCCTAGGCCCGTTCCATTCCTCCTACTTTGTATCTTTTCATATAATTCTCATGTTCTAGCAATCGCTAGAACTGGAAATGGGCTTTCATACCATTTCTATCTTCTATCCCCCTATAACTACAACTTGATTAGTTCTAGCAGGTAACTGCTAGAATTCGAAATGAGCGAAAAAGTTCGTTTCGGCATTGAATTAGAATACTACACCACCCTTTCATTACTATCACAATGGCAACCCGTTAAACCAAGACGAACCTTTGCCATAAAACCTAACCCCCAGATTCCAATTCCGCAGGAACTCGTGGCGAGTGCAGAGGTGTTCTCGGCTTGCAGTGGGCGAGTGACTGCATCATCAATTCCTTCCCATCCCCGATGACCGTGAGGACGTGGCCAGCGCCGTTATCGACCTTCCAAAATACTAGAGCTCTCGGACTGTGCACATTGAGGTTGGAGTGCAAATCCCATGCTTCCATCCATTGGTTCCCTGTGCAATTGCGATTGTTCTGGTCGATCACGGAGTAGCAACTACGAAATGCACGGTCATCATGCTCATGCTCATGCTCACTTCGATTGCCGCCAAACGTTGATTTGGTCTTTTTCTTTCACATTCGAGTCTTTTCGTGGCATCATGTAGCTTATGTGGAACAAATAACTTAATGCTTTCATACAGATAGCTTGGTGGTGTGGCTGGAGTAAGCGCATCCCTACGGCTATTATTGTTACTGTGGGTTTGAATCCTGGCGCGACCATACAATTTTGTAATTCTCTCGAAAAGTGAGTGAGAGTTGAAAGTTATGAAACGGAAAAGGATTTTTTTTGCAATCCCTGATCATAATATCTGTACATTCAAAGTTATTGGAGGGTAATCGCCCCTTCGGTGGGCTTTGATCTCACGACCCCAGTACGCTAGACAGGTGTTTTCCCTACTAAGCTACGAAGGACCTCCGTCGTCCTCCGCAGCTTAGCGGGTACTGATGAAACCAAATTCCCAGCACCGGGCACCAGCCGAACTCTCGCAATACATTTTCAGAACCAGCTCTCTCATATGTATTTTTGTACACATGCCAACCAAGTAGGATGAGTATTTAGTATTGTCCGGCTTCTACACACCTGCTTCATCAGCAACGGCGCTCAATGAAGTAGGGTTGTGTGAGGTTGTACCAGTAGTTAGTTCTGAAAATGTTTTGCGAGAGTTCGGCTGGTGCCCGGTGCTGGGAATTTGGTTTCATCAGGGACGTAGACGTAGGGAAAGCACCTGTCCGTACTGGGGTCGTGGGATCAAAGCCCACCGAAGGGGCGGTTACCCTCCAATACCTTTTCCGAACTAAATCTATCACATGTTGTGCATATGCATAATCGAGTTTCAGACACAGCATAATATCTGGTTTAATCTGGGTAAATCACTACTTGGGCCTATGAACCCGGTTCCCGTCTCACTGCACCGAAAACTAATGATTTATACTGTTTGAAAGCCGTAGGTTCATGATTGATAATTTTTTAAAAGTCTCCCATTTATTTTTCGCAATACTCAATATTTTTCTAAGTGGTTCTAAGTGGTCCTAAATGATCCAATTGTAGAAAACAAAAATGTATATTTTAAAATTTCGCTCTCCGATGCCACACCACTGAGCCGGAGTGATTCTTTCCACTTTTACAAAACGGTATCATCAAATAAACACCTACCGTCAAAATCGTCGTGAAGCTGTTAATCAACACACCATAATTCTAAACACACGCGCTTTAATTCTTCCTAATTTTTCGTTTCACTAGAACTTATTTAAACATATTAGAATACATTTTAAAATGTATCCTCAAACCGAACAAAAAATCACCTCGGCCCAAGAACTTCTTGCCGCACCGTGCTGCCAAAACGCCAGGAGTATGAAAATGATCCTTCATTGTTAATAGGAAAACTGTCTAATACGTTGACGCTATCATGTTATTTATAATTCTCTTGATTTCAAATGGTGAAAAAAATATTGTTTTTAAGTATTTGGAAGAAATTTGGATGAGTAAATATATCTTCTCAACCAAATAAAAATGATTATGAATAATACCATCTGGCATCTTGTTGTCGTGGAACGTGCATATTTTTGTTTACGTCGCATTTTCTACCGTCCCGAAAGAGAAAGAGAGTAATAAGTTGAGAGATTGAACGAAATTTTGCTTAGGCCGGGAACTGGTTTGGAAGTGGGCCGGAAATTAAAACGCTATGACTGAAATGAGTGCTGCACCTCGTTAATTAAAATCAAATAAAAGCATTTTTGAACGATATTTAGCACGGATAGCCAATTTTTAAGCAGAAGTGAACCTCAATGCAGTATTATACAGCCCACAAAATTCAGGAAAAGTTGCTTCCTGTCATAAATATCAATTAAATAATGCAGTCGTATGCAAGTTAGGCCGGGAATGGGGTAAGAAACTCTATCTAATAGGCAAGATTTTCGTTTATCTTTGAAGGCTTATTCTAGAGAAAAGATTGATGGGTAAAAGATTGTCCTCAACATAAACAACGAAAAAAGATTCTCCTTGGCTCGAAAAATGCTTGCTTTGGTCTCATTGGAACGAAAAGTCGAAACCCTGGAGATGATGCATTAAGTCAACGCGCCTTCCTGAAGCCAAACAAGATCTCCCTTTCTCTCATACACACAAACACACAATTGGAAAGCAAATCAGTGAATAATGACACGAACAAAAAATACACAAAAATGAAAGTTTTCTCAAAATTGAGTAATTCTCACTCGCTCAGCACTAGGTAGTTTGGCTTAAGCCACGGGACAAGCGAGTGTGGGCGGACTCGTTCGCCGATGAAGGAGAGAAAGCCGCAGCAACCGGAGACATTCGCTTTCTCTACGATATCTCACGACGCCTAAGCGGGGCGAAGGAAGATGAATACAACGATGCCTGTGAAAGACTTGACTGGTCAGCTACTGACCAGCGAGCACTTCAAACAGGTTTTTCAAGTGCCAGCCAAGCCGATACCTCCTCGGCATGATCTGCCTAGGATACGATCTTCACATTGTTCCCTACGCTCGTCAAGTCGTGCTGCACCTGGTCAGTCCCCCTCGCTCGATGCGTTTCACACCTTCTTGTACCTGCCGGGTCGGAAACGGACACCATCTTTGTAAGGTTATTTTCGGCAGTCTCGCAACATGCCCTGCCCTTCGTACCCTTCCGGCTGTAGCAACCTTCTGCATACTGGGTTCGCCGTAAAGTTGGACGAGCTGGTGGTTCATTCTTCGCCACAACAGATCGTTCCCTTGCACACCACCAAAGATGGTTTTAAACACGCGTCTCTCGAATACCCCGAGTGCTTGCAAGTCCTCTTCGGGCATGGCTTAAGTCTCATGTCCGTAGAGGACCACCGCACATAGGGGTATTTCGCCATTCTAGCCGGAATAAAGTTAAATTTTCAAAATTGTTCTAGAGCAGTCTAAATATGTCTCAAACTTCTCTGAATAGTAGACGAGCCACTCCTAGTACTAGGTTTTCTATTTAGATTTAAAGTTTTACCACTACACTTCTAGAAAGTTAGAGGTTTTTCATTGAGGAAATTGCCGGTTTTCTCTGTTGAATTTGATTACGTTCGGTATGTTTTGTTGTGGTCAAATATTTGTCACAGTAATCTACAGATCAGTACATACCATGAAAAAGGAGACAAAATAGTATCATGTTAACGTGTTTTTGACAAGAATAAATGATTCTGAACAGAAATACAAAAGAGTAATTCGAAGTCCATTTTCGAGCTAAAACTAGTTAATGTTCATCATATTTGCAATAAGCATAAAACACTTATTCGATGACATTCGGTAACATTTCAATATAGAGAGGACGCATTTATGTCTATATTTTAGGATCCCGAAAAAAAATCTTGCTCAAATTTGCGCCATTTTGAAAGCGGATGTTTTATGTTTGGTACTGTATTTAAGGCATTTATGACCTATATCATACATTCAACATCCCTATGAAAAGAGGAAGAGTCATAGAGCAATTTCCATGACGCCATCTTTTAGCTCTATGTTTCCCCTTGCAAACACATAGAGTTGAACTGATTTCGGTAGAAGCGATGACGAGAACGAATTAATTGAAATTATCAATGTTTTTCAGGGTTTTAAAGGGTAAAGCACATGGGTCAAAAAGTGAAAATTTGGAAAACTGATATTTCAGCTAAATTATCATCACAGTATCATAAAATAAGGTGAAATATAGCAGTTTGAGAGATAAAATAATTTATTCCGGCTAGATTGCGAAAATACCCCTATGTGCACCGGTCTCATGAGCTTTCTGTACATGACATATTTGGAGTGGGTGTAAATCTTTTTTGACCGCAGTTTCTTCTAAAGCCTGTAGTATGCCCGACATCCACAGATGATGCGCCTTCGTATGTCACGACTAGCATTATAGCATTAGCAAGGATCCCAGGTAGACGAATTCATCGACCACCTCGAAAAAGATCCCCGTCTGTCATAACACTGACTCCCAGACGGGCCCTGTCCCGCTCGGTTCAATATCATTTTCCAAGCTTGGACGTATATGTTCATTGTTCATGATAGAATTAAAAGCGAAAGTATAGATTAGATAGTTCCGTTAGGATGCGGCCGGCATGAAGAATGTTTTATACAATTGGATTTGAAAACGAGCGGAGGGCAATATTTGTGATGGTACATATCTCACGACCTTCCTTCTGGCAAGCTCCCATATGAAGAGGGAGGGAAGAGTATATACTATACTTATGCCTCTAATTCTAACATGAACATGTACATTTGGAAAGTTTGTATTACATTGTAAAAATCGTTAAATTTCACGCAGAAGTAATACAATCCTCTCATTAGTCATAGACCAAACAATTAGATTTTGGTCCGCTGTATCTGACTAAATTGCGATGCAGCAGAAGACTGGTCATCTAGAACGAATGTTCGATGGTGTAACAAAGTAGAAGTTGGAGCGAGAGACAAAAGAGGCAAACCCCAATCGCCTGATGATTGCAGTTAATTCGCAATGATGGGATTGCAGATTACAATCAGCGATAGTAAACTTATTGAATATTTCAAATTTGAATACTTTACACTTTTTATCCTACGTCCAATTTGCGGTCGTGTCTCAGTCTCAGATACAACCCCTCTACTTTTTAGGCACGCAAAGGAATTACTAGTACGTGTGGGTGAGCCTCTCAGGGGCAATTAATTATAGTGTAAATAAAATTGTATTCGTCGCCGTCGAATCCAGTGTTATTTATGTATCCTGCAGCCTGATATGGAAGCGCAAACGGACTAGTTAATTTATTCTTCAGTCACGGAGTGATTATTATTATGCTGATGGACAACAAACAACGCAACGTCTTAAATTAGATTGCATATTCAAATTAGTAATTAATGTAATCAAAAAGTAACACGTGCGACTCCAAGCAACGAATATTAAAAGGCATCTCTTTCTCTTCACTATTGTACGTTATAACCACTCGTCAATAAAAAAAATTACATCGGAAGAGCTGATATCAAATCATGTTGCCTAGCTGTACAGCTTCTTCTATTTCGTTTTGCAGCTTATTGTGTAATGATTTATAACATTTACTATTAGAAAAACATTCCGTTCCTCACATTTTTTCAGATTCTCAGCAGCCGACAGCAGTTTCCCTTCCGAAGCCCGTCTGTGGTCAGGTAACGCTGATGATGGATAACTGCTTCCACAACACCACCCCCCAGGTGTCCACCGATATCCTGTACTCGGTGAAAATTCCGGAAACGGTTGAGGAAATCGACAGCCGATGCCGGTAAGTCAGCCACCTAGTTCTAAGTACTTGCCACAAGTATAAACTTGCATTTTAGTGATGATTCATGTTTGTGGGTTGGATATCTATTTTTTCTTCTCGTGTCGTTTCCCATCCAGGGTTTTCTATCGGGGCATGGATTGCATCCAGAGCTACCTGAATGCCTGCGTCGAAGGCAAGGACCGGCGAATCATCGAGAACGAGGTGTTCGGGGCGCAGAAGATGTACGATCATCTCTGCAGGGACAAGTCCTTCCAGAACGGTAAGGCAGGATGGATGGTTGTGAAAAGTGTCAGAAGGTCCACAATATTTCCATTTTAACGATAATTTGTGTGGTTTTCTTTCGGCTCTTTCTTGCTCGTCCGACGGCAGAGTTTTTCAAACATAAGGGTTGCTTTCGCCACGTGCACAGCGATTGGGATTCGTGCTCTCGCAAGTTCACCAACATTCTGAAGGAGGAAATGACCAGAACGACGCAACAGAGCTTCAATGTGCAGTATATGCATTTTTGTTGGTAAGAATGATATTTGTGATACGTTATGAATTTTCATCAGATATTCTCTAGGCACTTGGCATGTGGAAAGCATTTTTAAATAATGTGATTTGAAGGAAAGGGACCCTGCATCTGGGAATTGAAAAAAATATTTCTAGCAAATAGGAAGGTTTTACACTCTGTGGAATAGAGTCTTGATCATATTTTGAGTTCTAATTTAAATATATCATTGGTAGAAATGAGGTCTACATGTTACTATTTTTTCAAATTTGGAAGTAGTTTACTACTGTTCTACGCATAATTGTCCCATGTTAAGTTTGATGAAATCCAAACTCGAGTAAATTTGTCCCACTAATTTCAGAATCGATTAGATCTTAAAGTTTTACAAATATTTTTGAGATGTTATGAGCGCAGGCAACACTTTTCCAGGACATGAAACGAATCACTATTTATTTAAACAGTTTTCAGTATCTATTATCATCAAACAACAACTTCATTTTTTTTCAGTGGGCCAAATTGACTCGAGTTTGAGATTTTTCATCAAAGATAACATGAGACAATTATACGTAGAACAGCAGTTTAGCAAATAAAACTTTTCCATGAAAGTTACAAGTAAAACGGCATATCAATCCCTACTTTTTAGTGATTTGGATAGTAAAACAAAAATTTCAGTATCAGCATTAGGTGGATAAATTACATTGTTTTCAAGATGATTTCCACATTTCTGGTCGAAATACCTGTTCTAAACGTCGAGATACCTGTTCTAACTTCCTGAAATATCATCCATCTAAAATCACATTTTTTTTTTCATTTTATTTACTAGTCTGTTTCTTTAATGGCGGTATGTTCTAACAAGGATAATACGCTAATGGAGTATATTCCTCGATATTTATAAGCCCCAAGCTGTATTATCGTCTATTTTAATACGTGTATCAAATTTAGAACGCTTATTTCGACGTATTAGAGACAATCCGAGATTTACGTATACATAATGAGTGCTTACTGGATGCTCTCGACTGTTTGGATTTAGCACCGGGGATTTTTCGGCTTTGCAGTCACTTCAGCAATTAAAACGAATGTTTTTTCTTTGCCCGACGTTTCAATGGGCTATGCCATCTTTTTCAAGGGCTAGAAAGGAACGTTTTTTGTCTGGTGGTTTGTTTTTAACATTCAGAATCGTCAGAACGCTAATGGCCCATTGAAACGTCGGGCAAAGAAAAAACATTCGTTTTTATTGCTGAAGTGACTGCAAAGCCGAAAAATCCCCGGTGCATAATGAGTGCGTGCTAAGAAAAAGATCACAATCATAGGATAAATGTCCATTTTTAAAAGCCCTTAGAGGAAGTGCTTCTGCTTATTACACGTTAGATACGAGCGGAAATCACACCATTTCAAAGATGAGAGTCTTATTTGAGAAATAGAAATTTATAATGGTCATCCCTAATTGATAGATCGGTGAAAATTGTAATTTAAAAAAATGAAAATTATCTTAGATTTAGACAGTGCAACATATTTTGCTCCCTCAAATGTACACGCTTTGGATACCCCAATTTACTCTGATAAAATCCGAATTTTCTTTTTATACTGGCCAATTGGGATGAAGCAAGGTCTTGCCTTTTGATTAGATTTTCTAACAATTTTGTATAAGAACCTACCAAAACCTGTACAAGAACTGGGCATGTGCGAAAATGCTAGATTCTTATACAAATATTGTATGAAACCTCACAATTTTGCAAGCTATTCTTACAATATTTGTTTGTGATCTTACATTTTTTATATACGAATCTAACAATTTCGCATATGTCCAGTTCTTATACAGTTCGCTGGTTGGGTGTAGGGGTTCAAATCAAGTTGGTTACCCTACCAATGCACAAAGATAAACGTCAAATCATAAAGAATAAAAACATCTGACATCATCGCAGGAAGATATTTTGTTTCTTCGTGGTGTCACTTGGGATGGCAGAAACCACTCGCGGTCACCGGATTTTTAACCTAAAGTCTTCCGTCCGGAATCGCAGCCCACAAGAAGGAACAATGTTGCGGGTATTTTTTTACTTATTTTACAAGCGATGGAAAACTTTATGCCATACGTTTATTTTCAGAGAGAAGGAAAAGTCTTGTTCACGGGCAAGATTTGTTATAAGAACAGAAGCGTAGTCCAAATATCTAGAGGTGCACTTTTTTTTATAAGGGAGAATGCATTTACGCACGACCCAGTACATGTGCTTAGTAGTTGCCAAGCTACCACACGGGAATCTGCTGAAGTGTCGAACTCGACCAGTGACAGTAAGTCTTCTGGGGTCTTCCACGAAAGGCTGAATTACATAAGGCTGAAAACTCATAAGGCTGAAAACTCATAAGGCTGAAGACGAAAGGCTGAAAAAGTAAAAATCTCACATAAAGCATGAAACAACATAAGGCTGAAAAATCGTGAGTAGCCAATTATAATGGAAACATTCACATTTGACATTAATAGGGACACAAACAAGAATAATCCGCAACCTTCTTACGACTTCTTGTTGTCTTTCAATTTTTGAACGGAATTTTTATTTTTGAGTCTAAACAGCTCTAAAAATTTTGAGGTAACAAAGAAAGGAACAAGACTTTATTGTTCTTGGTTCTTGTATCTGGTTTTTGATCCTTGCCAAGATTACCTTTCTTCTTTTTAGAGCCTTCTTCTTTTTGCTTCTTCATTCTTCCTTCTTTTTTCCTACTTTCTTCTTCCTTTTTTCTTCTTCCTTCTTTTTCATTCAAATTTTTCTTCCTTTTTCCTCCTTTCTTGTTCATCCCTTCCTAATTCCTTCTTCCTGTTTCTTTCTTCCTTCTTCCTTCTACCTTATTTCTTCTCAGTTCTTCCTCCATAGTTCTTCCTTCTTAATTCCTCCTTCCTTGTTCCTATTTCTTTCTTCCTTCTTCTGCCTTCCTTGTTCCATCTTTCTTCTTCCTACTTCTTTTTTTCTGGTTTCTTCTTCTTTTATTTTCCTTTGTTCTTATTTTTCGTTTCTTCTGCCTTCTTTTATATTCTTGTTTAATCTTCCATTCTGTCATCTTTCCTCTACCTTCTTCATTTTCCTAGTTTTCCCTTTTCCTTTTTCTCTTTTTTTTTCATTCTACCTACTTTCAACCTTTTTTCCTTTTCTTTCTTTTGTCCTTTTTTCTTTTTTCTTTTCTTCCTTGTCCTTTGTTTCTTTATTTTTCTTTTTTCTTTCATCATGTTTTCTTCTTCCTTCATTTTCCTTCCTTTTTCCATTTTTCTTTCTTCTTTCTTTTATCTTCTTCCTTTTCTTTTTTTCTTCGTTCTTGTTCCTTCTTCTTTCTTCCTTCTTCATTCTTCCATCTACATCCTTCTTTCTTCCTTGTTTCTTCTTGCTTCATCATTATTCCTTCTTCCATCTTCATCTTACTTTTTCCTTCTTCCTTCCTCCTCACTTCTTCCGTCTTATTTCTCTCTTCTTCCTTCACCTTTCTTCCTTCCTTCTTCTCTCTACAATTTCTATTCTTCATTCTTTATTCTTTATTCTTTATTCTTTATTCTTTATTCTTTATTCTTTATTCTTTATTCTTTATTCTTTATTCTTTATTCTTTATTCTTTATTCTTTATTCTTTATTCTTTATTCTTTATTCTTTATTCTTTATTCTTTATTCTTTATTCTTTATTCTTTATTCTTTTATTCTTTATTCTTTATTCTTTATTCTTTATTCTTTATTCTTTATTCTTTATTCTTTATTCTTTATTCTTTATTCTTTTATTCTTTATTCTTTATTCTTTATTCTTTATTCTTTATTCTTTATTCTTTATTCTTTATTCTTTATTCTTTATTCTTTATTCTTTATTCTTTATTCTTTATTCTTTATTCTTTATTCTTTATTCTTTATTCTTTATTCTTTATTCTTTATTCTTTTATTCTTTTATTCTTTATTCTTTATTCTTTATTCTTTATTCTTTATTCTTTATTCTTTATTCTTTATTCTTTTATTCTTTATTCTTTATTCTTTATTCTTTATTCTTTATTCTTTATTCTTTATTCTTTATTCTTTATTCTTTATTCTTTATTCTTTATTCTTTATTCTTTATTCTTTATTCTTTATTCTTTATTCTTTATTCTTTTATTCTTTATTCTTTATTCTTTATTCTTTATTCTTTATTCTTTATTCTTTATTCTTTATTCTTTTATTCTTTATTCTTTATTCTTTATTCTTTATTCTTTTATTCTTTATTCTTTATTCTTTATTCTTTTATTCTTTATTCTTTATTCTTTATTCTTTATTCTTTTATTCTTTATTCTTTATTCTTTATTCTTTATTCTTTATTCTTTATTCTTTATTCTTTATTCTTTATTCTTTATTCTTTATTCTTTACTTTTATTCTTTATTCTTTATTCTGTATTCTTTATTTTTTATTCTTTATTCTTTTATTCTTTATTCTTTATTCTTTATTCTTTATTCTTTATTCTTTATTCTTTATTCTTTATTCTTTATTCTTTATTCTTTATTCTTTATTCTTTATTCTTTATTCTTTATTCTTTATTCTTTATTCTTTATTCTTTATTCTTTATTCTTTTCTTTCTATTCTTTATTTTTTATTCTTTATTCGTTATTCGTTATTCTTTATTCTTTTATTCTTTATTCTTTATTCTTTATTCTTTTTTTTCATTCTTTATTCTTTATTCTTTATTCTTTATTCTTTATTCTTTATTCTTTATTCTTTTATTCCTTATTCTTTATTTCTTATTCTTTATTCTTTATTCTTTATTCTTTATTCTTTATTCTGTATTCTGTATTCTTTATTCTTTATTCTTTATTCTTTATTCTTTATTCTTTATTCTTTATTCTTTATTCTTTATTCTTTATTCTTTATTCTTTATTCTTTATTCTTTATTCTTTATTCTTTTATTCTTTATTCTTTATTCTTTATTCTTTATTCTTTATTCTTTATTCTTTATTCTTTATTCTTTTATTCTTTATTCTTTTATCATTTATTCTTTAATCTTTACTTTTTATTCTTTATTCTTTATTCTTTATTCTTTATTCTTTTATTCTTTATTCTTTATTCTTTATTTTTTTATTCTTTATTCTTTATTCTTTATTCTTTATTCTTTATTCTTTATTCTTTATTCTTTATTCTTTATTCTTTATTCTTTATTCTTTATTCTTTATTCTTTATTCTTTATTCTTTATTCTTTATTCTTTATTCTTTATTCTTCATTCTTTATTCATTATTCACTATCCAACCACTCAACATAGTTGGTACAACATATCATTTCATCCCGTCAATTTCAGCCTCTTGATACTTTCAGCCTTTTGATACTTTTAGCCTTTCGGGACTCCAGTTTTTCGGGATTTAAGTCATTTGAGTTCAGCCTTCAGGGCACCGGTTCTGATGACTTTTCTGATGAGCATTTCAACTTTTTTTACACAGCTGTGCGAAAAAAATATGTTCCCCAAAATAAAATGAGCGAAAATAAAGCGTTTTATCAAACCCCCTCGGTGGGGGCCGCCTATCCGAATCAGTTTTTTTTTTCAACTTGTATACAAGTGCTATAGTTTTGTTTTCATGGCTTGTTATGATTCGGAGAGGTTTTTGCCTCTCTTTTATCGTCCTTCGTTATCTATTGATAGCGATTTCTGCAAACCCTGGTCATTTCCTAAATTCAATCAAAATAGATCGTGCGACACCTCAAACTTCATGATTTCACAACACAATGATCGGAATGATATTTTCAGGGCTCCTGAGCCACTGTAGTTTAATTCGGCCACAATCCGGAAGACTTCCTGAATGTTCATTTCCGTTGTGGCCGGATGAACCCGAGTGCTTTATGAAATCATGAAGTTGGAGATGTCACACGACTTATTTTAACTCAATACAAGAAATGGCCATTCCGCAGGAATCCCTTACACTGAGGCGATGTGCATCGATTGTTTCGAAAAGGCAATGGTGGCCTTATGGATTTTTTGGTGAAATACCGGCAAATTGGCTATCGAATATCATAATACTGCCTTTTGGAAATTTGCCACAAGTTTTGAGCTTGAAATTCAAAAGAACTCATTATGAATTTGATTTTCGTGGTCAATACAAAACATAATATTTTCTTAAAGCTCATTTATGAAATAACCATGAAGCATTATGAGCGCTGTACGCTTGACATTAATCAATCCATAACCCTACGTTATGAATTGCGGATGTAATATTTGGAGGCCATAATCACGCCTAATGAAATTCGTAATTTGTATATAGAATCTTAAACAATTCATAATGCAGATCTATGAATTTAACATCGGATTTTACTGTATTTTAATGCATTCATTATGCTGCATTATGAATTTCTAATTCGTGTGTAATGGAAATTTTCTTCAATTATGAACGTGTGCTTAACGTCAAAAAGTAATTACATATTCTGATTCATTCAGGCATACATGCATTTATTTAAAACTCGCTTTTTGGTTGCATCATGGCATCGAGGAGGTATGAACAAATATGTGGTGTCAAAAGCGTTCCAAAATGTCTTCGCGTTCCAAAATGTTTTTTGTACATGTTGGTACAGTTATCATTCATATTCAGTTTACACTTTATATTTCACCGTTGACACTTGAGAACACTTCAACTTTTGTTTCAGACCACCTCGATGTAAAACGCAACCGCACGACTTGAAATGCTTTACAATATGGGAGCATGGTTCTCTTGTCTGAAACGCGTTCCCTCCGATTAAAATATCTTTAAAATGAGCATGATGCCTTTCATAAGATGCCTTACGATTTCCTTCAAACCAGCTGTAAACGAAATACCAAAAGGTGTCTTATGAAATTCATCATATGAAATGAATGGACTACGTACGTCCCATAATGAAATTTGAAGAGCTCCCAATGAAAAGCATGGGAGACTTATGATTCAACAATTCTCGAAAATCTTGTACCTTCATAATTATTGCCTTATGTATTTCGTATGTTCATTTGCCTGAGTGAGGAGTTCCTTCAGAAATTCTCCAGGAATTCTAACATCAACTCCTCCATGTACTATACAAGAAATGAACACAAGAATTCCTCCAGGCATTCTACCAGAAAATAATCCAATAATTCAACCAGCAGTTATTTTAGCTATTCCTAGAGGAACTCCAGGTGGAATTTTTGGAGGAAATTCCTGTGGATTTCCGAAAGGAATACCTGGAGGTGAGATTCCTGAATGAAATGCTGGAGGAGCTCTTGGTGGAATTCCTAGAGGAGTTATACGGTATGATGTGCGGCCTAAAGCAAGACCATACTAAAGGTAGAAGAAGGGTTCGATTCCCAACCAGTAGCTGTAAATGTTGTCTCGAGAACTGGAGAAGTTTCAACGGGAGCTGCAAAAGTTTCCCTGGGAGCTAGAAAAGTACCTTCGGAGGCAGGAAAAGCTTCCTCGAGAGCCAGAAAAGCTTCCCCGAGAACTGGAAAAGAGTTTCCCCAGGATCCGACAAAACTTCTCCGAGATCTGGAAAGTGTCATCAGGAGCTGGAAAAGTTTCCACGCGAGTTCAAAAAGTTTTTCAAGAAGCTGAAGATGCTATCTCGAAAAGCTTCCCCGGAAAGTTCGGAAAAGTTTCCCCGGTAGTTGGATGAGCCTATCCGAAAGCTTTCAGCAGCTTCTCCAGGAGCTTTTCGGAATATGGACCTTCCACGAAATCAAAAAATGCTTTCTGGGAAACTGGAAAAGCTTGCCGGAGTTTGAAATAGCTTTACCGGAAACAGAAAATGTGGCAATTGGAAAAGCTTCCCCAGACGCTTGAGAAGCAACGCTGGAAACTAGAAAAATTATTCCATACACTAAAAAAAATAAACTAGAGACAGATTCCTCGGAAGTTGGGAAAGCTTCCCCGGGAGCTGGAAAAGCTTCCCCGGAAGTTGGAAAAGCTTTCCTAAATGCTACACAGAAAAAAATAATGAAAAATAAACAGCGCGTAAAACTTGATATGCGGAAATTTACGCTACTCTACGCTGAAATGATCATCTTCCTAACAAGATTGCTTACAACTTGTATGCAATATCGACGATTAACGTCAAATATTGTATACATTTAGGCTATATCGCGTGTGGAATTGCGCTAATAATGGCGTTCCATTTATGTGCATGATTTTTAGCGTAAATTTCAGTGGATTTTTCCATCTGTGTACAAATGCTTCGAAACGTTCTTCATGAAAGTAGGAAAGCTTCTACGGGAGCACGAAAAGCTTCTTCGGGATATTAGACAGGTTCCCCGGCAGCTGGAAATGCTTTCCCAAGAGCTTTTTCGAGAGCTGAAAAACTTCCGCAGAAAAAGCTTTCACTTGAGCTAAAAATGCTTCCCAGCTTCTTGGAGAGCTGTTAAAATTTCCCGGAAGAAAAGCTTCTCCGAAAGTTGGTTAAGTTTCCCCGAGAGCAGGTGGAGGTTTCTCGGAAGTTGGAAATCTCAGGGAGCTGGAAATACTTCCAATTGTTATTAATGAAACTGGAAAAGAGTCCCTGAGAGAAGGCAAGGTTCTTCCGGAACTGCAGAAGTTTCCCGTGGAACTGGAAAAGTTTCCCGGGGAACTGGAAAAGTTTCCCTGGAAGCAAGAAAAGTTTCCATAAAGGCTGGAAAATCTTCCTCGGAATAGTCAATATTGTAAGCAATCGACCATTTTGGCGAAGTATAGCGCTTTTACACAGAAAAATATAATGAAAAATAAACAGCGAGTAAAACTTGGCATTCGGAAATTTACGCTATTTTGCGCAGAAATGGTCATCTTCCTAATAAGTTTGCTTGCAACTTGCATGCAATATTGGCAATACACGCAAAATATTGTATACATTTATGCTATTTCGCGTTTGGAATTACGCTGATAATGGCGTTCCATTTTCGTGCATGATTTTTAGCGTAAATTTCAACGAACTTTTCTATTTCTGCAGGAAATTGCATAAGCTGGAAAAGCTTCCAAATGTGAAACTTGATAAGCTTCCACGATAGATGGAACGGTTTCCCAGGAAACTGAAAGCTGAAGTTTTTCTGAAAAAATGTAAGCTGGAAATCCAAATCCAGGAAGGAAATCCAGGAAACTGGAAAAGTTTCCCTGAAAGCTAAAACGGCCTTCCCGGAAGTTGAAGACAAACTGGAAAACTAACTCGAACGCAAGACAAGTTTCCTAGAGGCTTGAATAATGTTCATGTATATACCTACATGATAAATCTACAGTAAAATCTTTTTACGGAAGCAGGAAAACTACCACCGATAGATGGTAGATGTTCATTGGAAATCCGTACGATTTTCAAGAGGAAATCCGATCAAATTTCCAGAGCATTCCGTGCCGATAGTTCGATCGAGCCAGACGTGTGTGCTGTGTCCCATCGCGGATTGTGTTCGGTAGTGAAAAGGCTATTGCAGAGGGGCGACAACGAATTTTTTTCATATGGAGTTTGGCAAGTATGACAGTACACAGTATCCTTTTATTTGGCGCATAAATTTATACTCCAATGTCAAAATGCTCATATAATATCATGAATTGTCATGGTATTGTATTGTTTACCGTTTTTACTAGAGAGAGTGGTGTCGAAAGCACATATCGAATTAAATATTGTAACGAACAAAACTACAAAAAACCCGTAAAATGAGGTGTTTTGACGTTATTTTTTACGCGAAATATGCAAATAAATAATTGTGTTGGTAGAAGAAACTCTGTGCTGAGCAGAAAGAGTTGTTTCTTGCATTATCCAAACTTTGTGCGTTTCAGAACATTCTCACTCACTGCAGTGTTTATTTTTCATAGACTACGGCGTAGTATTAGTGCCGTCGGAATTCGCTTGATTGGAGGCCAATGAGAATAAATAGAAGGTGAGGAAGAAGACCAAATGCAAGTGTATTAGTGGATGATGAAAAATGTAAACAGCAAATGGTGACGTACATATTTGCACGGCTTCTTATGGGAGCTCGTTCGAATGTAGTAGTGAAAGCTTTTTCGCTATACACAAAAGGCACGCACACAATATATGGATTTCCATACCTTAGTATTTATTTACATTGATTGGAGGCAACAAGCATTTGACAGCTTAGCACCCGCCTGGGCTATTGTGTGGTGCGTTCCTACCTACGGATCCAAGGCGATCAATTTTTCGTATACTACAAATTTTCGTATACTAATTATACACACACCAACTCCGAACGATCAAGACACACACATACACATGCACTCAGTTTTTCACTTGTTCTTTTCTCGCCGTTTTCTGGATTTTATCACAACTAAACATAATTCACTACCTAACTTTCACTTTTGTCTTTGATGTTGAACACCAATTTCTTCACTTCATGTCGAAAAACCAACGAAAACTGCTTTAAAAAAATTGAAGTGAGAGACAAATTTGACGGCCGTATTGTGAATGTTGCAAAATTCGGAACACCCAAATTCACTACCGCATTAGGTGAAATAGTGCGCTCAAAATCTCGGCAAAGCAACTTAGAAATATCAAAACAATACATCGAATATGCTAGTCGACACGCAAACAACTTTATGCATATACAGGAAAAGAATCATCATTTCATCGTTGCCAGATTTATTTGATCAAATAATTATTGCGGTTTGTTTTCGAATTGATCAAATCAACCAGAAAAAAGAAAAGATTATGCAAGCTTCTGTTGGCAGGGTGGAGAATGGTTGACATTTAATTTTACCGTACCAGTCATCCTACCATGCAGTCAAAAAAAACAAAACTACGACAGCAGCCACGACCAAGCAGACGACAGCACATACTTTTACTATTTTCTCCCCCCACAATCAATGTTTTCGTAGAATAATTTCTCAACGTATAGCCGGTTTTGGTGGCAAATATACATTTCATTATTCCTTACTCATTTTACAGATTAGAACTAATAAATCAGTATCTGTGGCTAGCACTCTTTCAAGGCTGTGTGCCACAGCCCACAGCCTAATTCAACTCGATTCTGTTCTATTGCGAGAAAAGAAAAATTCTAATTTTGCGGAGCAAAGAAGAAGAAGCAGACTGAGTGTCGGAAACTTCAAAATGGCATGCACTGTACGAAAAGTGTTGATATTTCTTGATATCAAGAATATTCGAGAAATCTAAAATGTTTCAAAATCACATAAATATATGACCAAATGCCTTCAAAGTATCATAAAACTTGTTTAAAAAATATAGCGGCATGTAACACTCGTTTAAAGTTGCATATTCCCGTTGAATTTAATAATCAACATTCACACCGAAAAAATGAACCAAAAATTTTTACCGTGCAACAAGTGATTTGACGTTTGCGGAACAGCTTTCCGACAGTCGACCGTCGGACCCCGGTTCGAATTTTTCAATCTTCTCGCAATATTTGCACTGCGCACAAGAAAATGTGGATGGATGGCACGAGACTCACGCAGCAGCAAACAAACAGTCTGCGGATGAAGAATAAAAAAGACTTAATTTCGTCTTACATTTATTTGGGAAACTGTCTTAGTGTGCTCGACTGCTCAGTGCACGAAATTTTACCGGATAAAATGTAAATATTCGGAGAATCAAAGTGTTTTACTGTACTTTCCCCAACACTGTATGTTGAAAGCCCAGTGGTGTGCGAAAAAAATTAAAATAAGTTTCCATATAAATATTTCATAAATGCTAAAAAATAAACATTTTGTTGCATCTGGCAACATTATGTAGCAGCTGACAAGCTTTTACCACCCCATTTCCACCCACCTCAAATTTTCGTCACTTTTTCGTACAAGTTGCGTCACCAATACTAACAAGCAATAACGTCATTAATTTTCAAAACAGAGTTACGGAGTCACGGTAGAAAGCAAAAAGGTTTATTCCAAGTCAGGCTCGCTTCGGGTGACGTTCGCTGGTTCGATGCTTCCAAAATATGTCGATATAGAAAATATGTTGCTTCCGGTACGTCTTTTTGTGCCAAGGGTATTTAACTGTACCAACTGCAAACAACTTGGTCACACTGTCGAGTTTTGTGACAGTTGTGGCAAATGTTCAGAAAGGCATCAAGAGGAGTCCTGCCAGCAACAAGGAGCAAAATGTGCTTATTGTGGTTTGAATCCTCCCCATGGTTTGCAAGAATGTCCGGTGTACAAAAAGCGCACCCGTAAAGTGTTATACACGCCTGAGCCTACCAAATAAACGAACTTGAAAAAAAAAATCCGGGCAATATTTTCTATCGAAGTGCTGCTCTGAAATTTGGAGAAGCTGGATGCTTCCCCGCAAAACTGGAATACCTTACCTCTGAGCTGAAAGAGCTTTTCCCGAATGCTCGGAAAAAATTCTTTGGAATGCTGGCAAAATCGGGTAAATTTGTTAGAATTCACTCTAAGATGTTCAAATTTACACGCGAAAATTATTCAAACCAAATAGAAAGACACGATTTCGATTTTGGTAATTTTTTTGGTGTTTTACTTCTTATGTACACCGTTGACGTCGTTGCCTCTTGCTCGGGTTTTAGGACTTGATGTTTTTCGATTTACACAAAACAATTTGCATTCGATGCAACGTTAAAGGTTTTTATTTCCTCCTATTATAGGGATGATGTACGTGAATGTGAAAAATGTGAATTGATGAAATCAAAAGTATGTTCTAATGTTCTAATTTCAACCTTTCTTATGCGCTTTTCTTGTTACCTTTTGATGTAGCATAACGGTGGCATCTTCGGACAAAGAAGCTTCCAAGAAGTCTGTAATTTTCTTCCTTATTTTTTACCTTCGTTTATGAATTATGATTGGCTGTATAATTCTGCTTGCAAAATCAAAACAGATTTTCTTCGCATTCTTTAATCTTGCCTTCATGATGAGACGAGTAGTTACAAAAGATATTTTAGTTACTAGATAAAGATTGTCGCTTCGGTTCCCTTTGTTCTGCTGTCCGAAACATGTGTGGTACATACCTGTCAAATCGTATGGATTTTCCTTCTTTGACATTTAGCTCCCCTATCCTCGCCAGCAAAAGATGTTCCGGACAGCGACGACAGCGACAATCTTTATCTAGTAACTAAAATATCTTTTGTAGTTACTATCCTATTTAATTCCACCACTTGTCTTATTACAAGTGAAGACATTCCACTAATCCACTCAGAATAATTTTCTATACTTCAATATTGGTTTCTCTTCTATAGAAATGTGTGTTCCTAATCTCAGGGAAGCACATACCAGTGAAGTACTATTATAAGTTTCGAATCGGCTGGGGAACTTTTCAACGACAAGAAAGATTTATGATGGAAAGCCTTTTCTCAATCAACCTAATCTTTTTGAAAGAATAAATTTCACATACCGACAATCGTAGCTCTATGCCTAGGGATCCTATAATGAGAGATATGCAAATACTTTTCCAGGCGATTTAGCAACGCTGTTACTTTTGTTAGAAAACGCTTCCAGCACTGGCCGCAGCGCAAAATGTTGAAGCTTGTATATGACTTTGCATTTGATAACAATTTGAAATATGTTTGTCTGTCCACTAATAGTGTTTAAATAAGCATTATCACTAAAATAAAAGTGCAATACAAATAGGCGAAACACGATACATAAGCTAGATTACTTCTACTCGCGAAAGTAAAACAAATTGTTTATTCGATGAAACTTTTCTTAAAATCTATCTCAATACCTCTCAACCTTGTCTCAATCTGCAACAATAACAATGTTCATTTGGCTCACGTTTTGACAGTTCTCAATGCTTGATTGGCTTACAATGGCCGCTTTCGCATATCTCTCATTATAGGATCCCTATCTATGCCCATTTCCGTAGTGAGAACAAGCGCAGGAGTTTTCTATTTCTCACACATTTCTTCCCATTTTACTTTCTTCCCGTTTCCGCCCTCTAGCGCCCGTTACGGTTACGAAAACTGTGTCTTCACCAGTGCCAAGTACAAGTGCAAGCCCGAGTCGGCCGTCTTTCTGCGGAAGATTGCCAAACTGCTTTCCACGGATCGGCACTTTCTCAACTGTGATAAAATCGAAAGCGAGATCTGCTCGGGTGGTGGCCGGAGGATTCACACTTCCCCGGTGCAGATGGCCACTCTGGAACTGGTGCTTGCTGCGATGGTGCTCCTGACGACTGCCCAGCTGGTGACGGCATGGCGATAAAAGGGTGCTGATGGAAGTGAGCTCGGTTTTCAAAGTGTGACGACGGTTGAAAATTCGCGATCCGGTTTTGAGATATTTTTTGGTCTCGCTTAGGTAAGTGCTGATATAGGTTAATGTGATCGAAATGTATATTGGAAAATATATTTAATTGATGTTGCTGATGCACGAAAACGAATTGTAAAGAAAGAATAGTAACTTCACATGCTGAATGACATTGTTGCGAAACGGGGAATGCCTGGAAGGTTTGTGTTTAGGATAAGGAATATTGACGGATTTTGTCTAAGCTGCTTGTCAGATATTGGCGGCATTTTTGAAAGTCAGTAGAAATTCTTCGGATATTAAAACCCTGATTAGTTAGGCAACTTAAGTTTTAACAAGTGATGGAGCAGGTACTAACTCGTTCTGTGACGATTGAAGCATTCTACTAAAAAGCCCTGAATTAATTTTCTATGAACTTAACTTTGTGTTTTCGTTAGTCTTAGTTCACCTCATGTGCTGTATTTTGTTATTCTGGATAATAATGAACTAAATGCCACCTAATTCCATGCTTTTATTTTATGTTTCCTCAAACCTATCATGTTGGAATGGTATATTGTTTATAAAGCAGGTTACTTAAATTATTGATGTTCACCGCATTCTAAAACTGTTATGTGTTTCTAATGACTTTGACCTAATGCTTTTAGTAACTAGTAACTCATCCTAGATTTTGTAAGGGCGATGCCAAAGTCGTAGATTAACGGACTCAAATTCCGTCTGAAAATAAAAACGAGTTTGACCGTATAATGCCTAAATTAGGATCTAGCCTCGTGCATAATTTGATTGTTATTTATGGCCCGCTAAATGCATTGTACAATAAAATCTTCATGGTAGAAGTTAACTGTTAGTAATAGATGAATTAATCATTTCCGATGAAGGATATGAATTCGAGAAATAGTGTTTTACTGCATAAGAACGAACAATATATAGGAAGAAGTTCAAAGACCATTTTTATCTTCTAGCAAGATATTTGTCTCCGTCTGTCAATTTCTAAAGCATTGTTGATTTATCCATTTGTGAACCAATGCATAGAAAAGCATTTAATTGAAGTTCCGAAGTAGAAATATATATTTCCATTAACTTTATAGCATGGTGTTTATTAACTTTTTTCTGAAACATCCGAACTGAGTCCAATTGCTTATGATGGTTGATCACACGTAATTAATCGCATGAGTAAAAAGAGGCTTTTTATGAACACTTTCCAGCAGCTTAAACATTACAATTTCACGCCCGCGGTGCCAATTAATGAGTTCGATTGTATCATCCGATTCGCAGTACCGATGGAAAGGGTTGGAGACCAAAGGCTGGGAATCATGATGACGATAGTGTGAACATGCTGATGACAGTTTATAATTAATGCTGCACTGAATATGAACCCTTCGGGGGTGGTAAGGTCTCGGATAGGACACGACCTTCTGCATTTCAAAGTAATACACTCGATGCTGGATGGTAAACCTACCTTATTAAAATTTTCCAACACGTAATTGTTTTGTTTCAAATGTTTGTGTTTCATATTCGAGCTTGCTTATTAGCTCTAATTCTAGTAACTGTGCTGTGTTGTATTAATTATCTTGAACTTCGATAATCAAACCATGAAATATTCGGCTGCGAAACGGTGAGTCGACATTTGAGAAGGGGTATTCAACATAAAGTCTGCCGATAGCAAATGATCAATAATTAGAGGTTGCGTACTATTTAGCTGATAGTGTAGCCTTGACATCTAACCACCATTCTGATATATACCAGTGTCGTCGAAGTCCCTCGGTATCGATTCACCTTAACATCTGCTTGCGAGGCCATATAGCACAATTGCTTGGTGTGTGGGGCAAGACAGCCCTGTTATATACCACTCTATATTATATACTGTTTATGCCGAGCAAGCAGCTAAGCATCGGCCCCCTCAGTCAGAGTCCAACAGTGATCCGAGTAAGGCGATACCTCCGCCGAGTGCAATGATGCGCAATGGGTGATTTCCTGGCGCAGCAGCAGGTCACACATTTGGCGACAGTGGCAGGTTTTACTTCTCATTTCTTTGTTAGCATCAAGTGGAATAATGTTAAAACAATTATGCCTAATAATAATACTGCGTCATGGAAATCACCCACTGCGCAATCTCAGAGAAAAACGTCAATTCCTGAAAGAAGGATTTTTTTTGTTTATGTTGGAAGCGGTGCTGCGAATAGGAAGAGTCGCGGTAGCGTGTTGGTAAGTGGAACGAAGAAGACTCGAAATTGTTTGCGTGTTTTGAGGACCGCCAATAAAAGATTAAATGATTATGTTTGCGAGTTTTGAGGACCGCAATGGCGTGTTTGGAGGACCGCCAAGTGAAGATGAAATGTTTTGCGTGTTTTGAGGACCGCAATGGCGTGTTTGGAGGACCGCCAAGTGAAGATGAAATGTTTTGCGTGTTTTGAGGACCGCAAAGGCGTGTTTGGAGTATCGCCAAGTAAAAGAATTTTTTTTTGCGTGGTTTGAGGACCGCAATGGCGTGTTTGGAGGACCGCCAAGTAAAGATGAAATGTTTGCGAGTTTTGAGGACTGCAATGGCGTGTTTGGAGAACCGCCAAGTGAAGATTAAATGTTTTGCGTGTTTGGAGGACCGCAATGACGTGTTTGGAGGACCGCCAAGAAAAGATTAAATGATTATGTTTGGCGATTTTGGAGAACCGTAATGGCGTGTTTGGATGACCGCCAAGTAAAGATGAAATCTTCTGCGAGTTTTGAGGACCGCAATGGCGTGTTTGGAGGACCGCCAAGTAAAGATGAAATGTTTTGCGAGTTTTGAGGAAAGCAAAGGCATGTTTGGAGGACCGCCAAGTGAAGATGAAATATTTTGCGTGTTTTGAGGACCGCAATGGCGTGTTTAGAGAACCGCCAAGTTAAGATGAAATGTTTTGCGTGTTTGGAGGACCGCAATGGCGTGTTTGGAAGACCGCCAAGAAAAGGTTAAATGATAATGTTTGGCGAGTTTTGAGGACCGCAATGGCGTGTTTGGTGGACCACAAAGTAAAGATTAAATGATTTGTGTGTTCTAAGAACCACCAAGAAAAGTTGTGATATTGTGCGTGTTCTGAGTACCGCAATGGCGTGTTTAGTGGACAGCCAAGTAAAAATTAAATGACTTACGTGTTTGGAGAACCGCCAAGTAAAGATAAAATGATAAAAGATAAAATGATTTAAAGTAAAAATGATTAGGACCGCAATGGAGTATTGGGAAGCTAGCCAAGTGAAGCTGAAATAATTTCCGTGTTTTAAGGACCCCAATGGCTTGTTGGGACGACGCCAAGAAAAGTTGGGATTTTTTTTTCTGTTTGTTTTGAGAACCGTAATGGCGTTTTGGGAAGATCGTCAAGTAAAGTTGGAATGATATGTGAGTTATGATTACCGTCAGATTGGAAGGAAGGTTTGCCAGTTGGAACGCAGTTCAAAGCATGGTGTGGGCGTTTTGATTACCGCACATAGTTGAAATGGTTTGATGCTGAAAAACTCAAGGGTGTGTCAAGAGCACTAGAAAGCACAAAGCATGTTTCTGAGGAGCCAACAATGGGGCGTTGATCCAAAAATATCTGCTACGTTTTGACTAGGCAAGTCATTTGATCATTTCAGTTAAATTCATTTGACTTGCCAAAGGTTTCTTTTCGTTCAAGTGAGTTGAACGAAGGAGTTTAGACTTTCAAATCAAGCGACTTGGTTAGTTCACTTGCGCAATCTAAGCTTAGTTTAAAATTTCCAAAGACTCACCTGTATCAAATATCTAGTTTGCCTCAGCCTAGCAGCCAAAGTATCGGTACCATAAGTGTCAAAATCCATAATAACCTGAAACATTTTGCTTATTGTAGCATGGTTTGATAAAATGCTTCTGATGAATACGGTGCTACCAGAAGCCTATGCTTCTTCTGGATCGCCGAATAGGGCAAAAAAACGCGAATTAAAAAAAACTGCAAAGGCACGTAGAGAGAAAGTAATATTGGAGTTTCGAAAGTTGTGGATGCAGCGATGGCGCTTTTGGAGAGCCTTGATGGCAAATTGCAAAATAAAGTACTAAGTTTAGCAATTGTGATGTCCCATCGCGAAGTGCAACTTGGTGCATCTAATATCGAATGTCATTAATAATATTTAATATATCTTCAACCATGTTGGTTAAGGTTAAATCATACCCAGATTTTAATATTGGAACCCTAATGCTTTGAAAAAAAAACTCGCTCTTAATATTGAAGAATGCACTATGCTTGAGTTTTATTTCATGCGAAATCACGATGTTGCATTCCAAAAATGATTAAAATCTGCCGAGGTCTATGTTATATTTATACTTCAAAATAATCTCTTGTCTTATGAGAAGAACACTGCATTTACAAAGTGAAGCATAAGGATGATAACCTTACATGTCGTAGTTGCTACTCCGTGATTGACCTGAACAATCGCAATTGCATAGAGAGCCAATTGCTGAATCATGATATATGCATTCCAACATCAATGTGCACAGGGGTCTCCAGTAGCCTTGCAAGCTAAGGCGTAGGATTGCCAATCCGGAGATAGCGAGTTCGATTTTCGGTCCGGTCTAGGATGTTTTCGGATTGGAAACATTCTCGACTCCCTGGGCATAGTGTATCCATTGTACTTGCCACACAAGATACATACTCATGCAATGGCGGGCATAGAAAAGCTATCAATTAATAACTGAGGAAATGCTAATAGAATACTAAGCTGAAAAGCAAGCCAAGTTACAGTTGGAATGTCGAGCTATTGAAGAAGAAGAAGAAGAAGTGCACAGTTTAAAAGCTCTAATGGTGGTTAATAAACGGCGGTGGCCACGTCCTTTTGGGCTACCGAAGATGGGAAGGAATTGAAGATGCAGTCACTCGCCCACTGCAAACCAAAACCACTTCTGCACTCGCCACGAGAATTTTATTGGAATCTACGGGATAAGTTCTATGAAAGAAATTCATCTTCATTAACGGGTTGCCAATCTAATAGTAACAAAAGGGTGGAATATTCAAATTGGATGCCGAAGCGATGATTTCTAACCGTTACTGTTAGAATTAGTCAAGTTGTAGATAAAGGATAGAAGATGGAAACGGTATTCACTACATTTCCAATCTTTGCGATTGCTAAAACATTAGAAATATATTGAGAGAAAAAGTTGGAGTATTGAACCTGAGATTGATCCTACGACCTGCTGCGTAGGCAGAAGTAACGAGCATATGATCAACTTTTCTTACATGTTATGAGCACATCTCAGAATAGAGTACATAAATCCGTATCATTTTGTTATGTTCGTTTGCTATGGCAGCTAATACACGAATGTGAGATTTCGGATAAACCAGCAAGATTAGTCAAGGCGAGTTTGATCGGGTAAAACGAGTGTTTCAAATTACATGAATGCTTCCGATTCTTCCCGGAACATTCAGAGTTACGCTTTGGTATAGATTCACTCTATTAGTGAGATTTGTATAAGATCCGTTCAGAAATGTCAGCATTGGTGCTTTGACACGTAACTTTAACAAGATGGAGGAAACCTGTTACAGTCATACAACACGCGAAAGCCGATGTACATGACAGAAAAAGATTTAAAAGAGGACAATGTAGCTGCACCACGAGTTTGCATCAATGGTGATCAGTCTCGTCTAGAGATGTTTGTATTATTCAGATACAGTTTCATATAACTTTTTTTGATATTTCGCAAGCGCTGATATATCTAAAATATCGTTTCAAATTTAAACAGAATGTGGCACATATAGTGATATCGAAAAATATTTCTAGAGAATGTGTGTGTGTGTGATTGAAAAACGGGAGTAAAAAGAGCGGATAAGAAATGCCGAATTTGCTTATCTGCTATATGATGCCGTTAATTTTGATTGAGTAAGGAATGAAGGCTTTTGAAGGTATGCGAGGATGCACCAGAAAGCGCCAAACTGCAAGCGTGTTTTATCCATGCGAGAGAGTGGGTGTTTATGACATCCTAGCATGCGATATACAGGCAAGAAACCCAAATTCGGACATAGTGCGTTGTATTTGCACAAAGATGCGCTAAACAACGCATCAGTTAGTTTGACAAATCAAACTTCGAGAGAAAGTTCGGAGCTGCTATTATGGAGGTTATTGTATTCGTGTACTTTGTTTCACCGGAGATCTACGAAATCAGTACCAACAAAGGAATTCGGAGACGCATCTGTAGTAGGGGTCTTGGGCATCTTGAGACGGGTATGGTAAATGACATGAACCGAATAAAAGGGTATATACATTAGCCATTAGCCCTAGATGGGATAGTGATAAATGAGAGAATGAGCCTACAGTTTTGTGAAATATTTCGTAGGAGAAGATCGTGGTGTGGTGTTGCCCAGCAGCTGAAGATGGACCGATAAAATCGTAGTAGAAAATCATACTAACTTTGCACTCTATAAGACGCTCCGACCGTATTAACCACCTACAAAATGTGACGGCCCTCCACAGGTAGAAGACCAGAACAATACTCGTGGAAGCCCAACTTGCAGTTGGAGTCTTGGAGTCTTGGAGGAGACTAATGAAAAATCCGGAGAGAAAGGGGGATGTGTGGGGCAAGACAGCCCTGTTATATACCACTCTATATTATATACTGTTTATGCCGAGCAAGCAGCTAAGCATCGGCCCCCTCAGTCAGAGTCCAACAGTGATCCGAGTAAGGCGATACCTCCGCCGAGTGCAATGATGCGCAATGGGTGATTTCCTGGCGCAGCAGCAGGTCACACACTTGGCAATAGCAGGCAAATCGGGATAAAGGGGACAAACCAAAACAACAACAGATAGATGTAGGTAGAGGGAAACGCAATGAGTGGTTATTAAAACGTGCAGTTGGTGAGATAGCTCTAACCAGAATTATAATTTGATCTTATACCTATAATCTTAAATTTATTAAAACTTAAAGCAATTTCGAATCGAAGGTAAAATTTACTATTCTATACTTATATACAAATCTGGCTTATGGCTAAAGCATTAATTCAATCTAGATTCTATGAGTACACTTAACCTATAATTAGTACGGAGAGAAGAAATACGAAGCAGTACGGTTGATTGGGAAAAGGTGAGAAACAATAGAATACCTTAAGTAATAATTATTCATGCAAGTATAATATGACTAGGTTTGAGTGAATAGGCTGAATGCAGTAAACGGTGCTAAACTAAAGGAAGACACAAATGCACTAAAACGTAAGAAATTGAGTACAAACAGTAAAAAACATGCCTTAAACTTATCTATGGATACCATGCAGGAATTTAAAACGGCCAAACTTCGCACGAATAAAAAAGGTCGCTACGAATTCGGAAAATATAAGTCGTCTTTCTTGTTACTGCATTACGCAAGTAACAAATTTTAAATTCGTTTTACCAAGGAAGGATGTCAGATCCAGGTATCGCAGCCGGCACTCAAGCCGATTCAGGTAAGAGCTTAACTAATAATTTGTTAGGAGCGCAAGAAGACCCCCCTGTCGAACCCCTAAGAAAGAACCTAAATGAAGAACCCCTTCTCAAACCCTGCAGAAGGTCCCCTCAATTAAGAGTAAACAACTGTCGAACCTGTAAATCGGCCGACGACAGTCAAATGGTGCAGTGTGACGCCTGTGATAGTTGGCACCATTATAATTGCGTGGGCGTGGATGAAATCAAAGGAATCAAAGAAATCAAAGGATTTGAAGGAAAATGTATCGAACGTTGGGACGAAGAAGAAGCAGCGAGATCTGGCGGAAAAACAGCAGAATCAACAGCAAACAACAGTTCTGTTACCGGCAAAGCCCTCTAAGGCACAATCAGTGAAGTCGGCTACATCGAAGAAATCGTCAAGGGTACAACTAGAACTTCAACTGCAACAACTGGAGGCTGAGCGGACACTGTTGGACGACAAGAGGAAGCTTATCGAAAAACAATACAGCGTACTGCAGGAGCTTGCGAATCTTGAAGATGACGAAGTCAAGGACATAGATAACGATGCAGTTGACGGTGATTCGAAGGTGAAGGGTTGGCTGCGAGACGGAGTTGATCCAGATGAGGACGATAGTACGGACTCAAGCTACGAGTACTCAAGCACCGAAGATTCAGAAGAAGAAGGCAGAACTGAAGCCACAGAAGAGGAAGAGGAGGCAGATCCGCGAGCCAACACCAGGAATTTCAAACCAATACGACGGTCAACACCCAGGATTGATCTAGAAAGCCATCAGAGGAGAATCGTTACGCGCAGCAACCAGTTAACCTGTGGCCTGTCTCGTAATCAACTCGCGGCTCGTCAAGTTGTTGCAAGAGATCTTCCTATTTTCACTGGGAATCCGGAAGAATGGCCTATTTTCTTTTCCACTTACGAGAGCACGTCCCGGATGTGCGGCTACACCAGTGATGAAAATATGATTCGTCTAAGGAACTGCCTCAAGGGAGATGCATTCGCTGCTGTGAAAAGCTTCCTGCTCCATCCGTCTACGGTAAATAGAGCAATGGATGCTCTCAAGCTGAGATTTGGGCAGCCACGCTTTGTAATCCAGTCGCTGAAGAACAAAATACCCGGAATGCCTCCGCTGAAACCAGACTCAATCAACAAGATGATAGACTTCGCGTTAGCGGTACAAAATCTTGAAGCAACAATTGATGCCTGCGGTCAGAAGGAACTGATGCGCGATTCGTCTCTACTAAGTGATCTAATCACCAAGCTTCCAGCTTCAACCAAGCTGGAATGGGCGCGCCATACTAGATGTCTGCGGAAGGTCAACTTGGCGGCCTTCAGCAAATGGATTTACGGCATGGCTGAAGATGCTTGTTTGGTAGCCGAGCCAGTCAAAAGTCAGGAAGTGCATCAGGAGGCACACAGAAGACCTAAAGTTTTCTTGAACACTCACACTGAGCAACACAAAACTTGGAGAAATGAGGATCAACAAGGTTCGTGGCGCAGCTCACCGAAATCAACTGGAGTGAAGAGAAAAGAGTCGCAATGTATCGTCTGCAGAGGTGTTTGCGTTTCTCTTGCAAAATGCAAAAGGTTTCAGGAACTCTCATATGATGGAAAGTGGGCAGCGATTCGCGAAGCTCGAGGTTGTATGAAATGTCTGAAGCAGCACAAAGGAGGATGTGAATCGAAAGAATGTGGAGTGAACGGATGTACCTACAAACATCACCCCCTGTTACATAAGGAACTAAATGCAGAGACGTCGGCGACTGTGAAGCCTTGGCGGGACGTGCAGTACAGTAACACACATCAGTCAAGTTCAAGCTCCATTTTGTTTCGATATATTCCGGTCATAGTTTACGGAAGCGGAATCGTTGTACAATGCTACGCCTTTCTAGATGACGGATCCTCCAAAACATTCATGGACGAAGAGCTAGCGAAGGAATTGAATCTTTCCGGTGAGCGCCACCCGCTCTGCCTCAAATGGACTGGGGGTTTGCACCGTTCGGAGGATGAGTCACGTAGTGTGCAATTTGAAATGTCCGGATTGAAGGGGAAACGTTTTCATTCCGATGATGTCCGCACTGTGAAGGAGCTGCAACTGCCTTGTCAAACGCTCAACATGGAGCAATTGCAAACCGACTACTACTACTTGAAGGGAGTGCCTGTGCAGTCTTATCGAGATGTTCGGCCACGTATCCTAATAGGCGTTCAGCACGCCAATGCTACCCTTGTAAGAAAGAGCCGTGAAGGAAAGCCTGGGCAACCGATCGCCATCAAAACCAATCTTGGTTGGACAATCTATGGAGGAGCGCCAACTGATCTATCCATAAACATGGTCCACTATACATACCACGTTTCCTGCTGTAATCATGAAGCGGGAATCAGCTCCGACATGGATTTGAATCACGCGGTAAAAGACTATTTTTCTCTAGAAAACCTCGGTGTTGTATCGCCAGCAAAGCAGGTCCGTTCGCGTGAAGATGAGCGGGCCATGAACCTTTTACTAAAACACACCCATTACAACGGTTCCAAGTATGAATCGGGTTTACTGTGGAGACACGATGACGTGCATCTGCCAAACAACAAAGCGATGGCGCTGAAACGCTTCAACCACCTTGAACGCCGTAAGGAACATGATTCTGATCTAGCTCGAACAGTGAAGGAGAAGTTGAAGGACTACATTGCGAAAGGCTATGTTCGTAAACTCACTACCGAAGAACTGTCAGAAAGTCATGAACGCATCTGGTACCTGCCGATCTTCTTAGTAACGAACCCCAACAAACCTGGGAAGTTGAGACTCGTCTGGGATGCAGCGGCGACGTTGAATGGAGTATCTCTGAATTCGGCATTGCTCACTGGACCAGATCTGTTGGAACCCTTGATACACGTTCTCTACAAATTCCGCGGGCGACGTTTTGCGATTTGTGGTGATATACGCGAGATGTTTCACCAGGTCGCAATCCGCAGGGAAGATCAGCACAGTCAACGATTCTTTCTGAGAGACGACTCGTCTCATAATGAACCCAGCACGTACGTCATGCAGGTGATGACGTTTGGTACATCCTGCTCCCCAGCGACAGCTCAGTTCGTAAAAAACCAGAACGCAGAACGCTTCAACGAACAGTATCCCGAAGCTTCACGAGCAATTGTACGGTGCACCTATGTCGATGATATGCTGAGCAGCACAGAAACGGAGCAAGAAGCAATTGATCTGGCAAAATCCGTCTGGTTCGTGCACAATGAGGGAGGATTTGAAATTCGGAATTGGATGTCCAATTCTCCCAAAGTTCTGGAAGCGCTTCGTGGTGATCCAAGCACCGAGAAAAGTCTCGACCTGGCATCAACTCTTGCAACTGAAAAAGTGCTTGGTATGTGGTGGTGTACGCAAACCGACTGCTTCACGTACAAAATAAACTGGAAAAGACTCGGAGAGGACCTGCTAAGTGGCAAACGTTTTCCCACGAAGCGAGAAGTGCTTCGCACTATGATGTCCATCTACGATCCATTAGGCTTAATTTCGCACTACCTCATCTTCCTGAAAGTGCTGCTGCAAGAAATTTGGCGAACAGGCGTAGGATGGGATGAGAAGGTGAGTCAGCAAATCTTCAACAAATGGCAAATGTGGCTGAAGCTTCTTCCTGGAATTGAGCGTTTACAAATTCCCAGGTGTTATCGACTTCAAACATCACTCGGACAGCACACACTAGTACAGCTACACACTTTCGTCGACGCCAGCGAAAATGGAATGGCTGCTGTGGCGTACCTACGATTCGAAGAAGCCGGCACAGTCGAATGCTCGTTAGTTACCGCGAAGACCCGTGTTGCTCCACTTAAATATCTCACTATCCCCAGATTAGAGCTTCAAGCGGCACTTAGAGGAGCTAGGCTGGCGCAGTCCATCATACGCGGTATAGATCTCGATGTGTCCCGTTGTGTTTTTTGGACGGATTCAAGAAACGCACTCTCATGGATATGTGCAGATCACCGACGATACAGTCTGTTTGTGGCTGCACGAGTTAGCGAAATATTGGATCTGACGGCAGTTTCCGACTGGAAATGGGTTCCCACTAAGTGGAATGTAGCTGATGAAGGAACTAAATGGCAGCGACAACCATCTTTCACAAACGCTAGTAGGTGGTTTCAAGGGCCTGAATTCCTTTGGCAACAAGAAGCAGATTGGCCAATGATGCCTGTCCGTATTGCGGAGACTGCAGAGGAGCTACGTGCCAACGTTCACATTCATTATGAAACGGCAAAGTTGGAGTTTCCATTCAACAATTTTCGGAATTGGAGAAAACTGGCTCGTTCGACAGCATATATTTTTCGGTTTATCAGAAACACCCGTCCCAAGGGGTTCTCTCGAATGGATGGTGGTCTGACAATGGAAGAAATCCAACATGCAGAGAACTTCCATATTCGCACCACCCAGCAAGATACGTTTCAGGAGGATATATCAATTCTTCGTCGCAAAGGAAACGACGCTGCGCTTCCCAAACGAAGCCCTTTGTTCAAATTGGTTCCCTTCCTTGACGATCAAGGAATACTACGCATGAAAGGCAGGACAGGAGCATGCAAGTACGTTTCACTGGACGCAGTCAATCCCATCAACCTTCCGCGTGATCACCCGATAACGCACATTATCATACGGACTTACCACGACAAATTTCACCACCACAACCACGAATCGGTGATCAACGAGGTTCGTCAAAAGTTCTGCGTTGCACGGCTCCGTCAGATGTATGCCAAAGTTAGATCCGATTGCCCGCGGTGCAAATTGAGGGATGCTCGTCCTAACCCTCCAGCAATGGCAGATCTCCCTGCATGCCGACTAGCCGCGTACAGCTGTCCGTTCACGCACACCGGCATAGATTATTTTGGTCCAATGGAAGTATCTGTAGGTAGAAGGGTCGAGAAGCGGTGGGGGGTTCTTCTAACTTGTCTGACAATACGCGCTGTCCATATTGAATTAGCTAGCTCTTTAACCACTAACTCATGCATTATGGCGATACGCAATTTCATTGCCCGTCGTGGAACTCCAGCTGCATTTTATAGCGACAGAGGCACCAACTTCATCGGCTCTGAACGTGAGCTAAAGCAGGCCCTAAAGACCATCAACCAGAACAAGCTGGCACAAGAGTTTGTGAGCTCAAATACTTCATGGAGTTTCAATCCCCCGGCTTCTCCCCATATGGGGGGGAGTTGGGAACGGCTGGTACAGTCCGTTAAGCGAACATTGTATGAAGTTAAGCCATCATCAAGGCCGACTGACGAGGAACTGAAGAACGCGTTGATAGAAGTTGAAGCCATCCTAAATGCACGACCACTTACTCATGTTCCGCTCGAAGATGAAGCAGCTCCTGTACTCACTCCAAATCACTGGCTGTTGGGGTCATCCAATGGATTGAAAGCATGGTCTCTATTGGACAGCAACTCTATCGCATTAAGACGTGGTTGGCATCAATCACAAGCCTTTGCTAACCACTTCTGGAAGAGATGGATTCGGGAGTATCTACCGGACCTAACGAGGCGCAGCAAATGGTTTCAGAAAGTCGCACCCATCAAGGAAGGAGATATAGTTCTGATCGTTGATCAGGAAAATCCAAGAAATTGCTGGCCAAAAGGACGGGTCATTGGTACGGTTAACCGAGACGGTCAGGTACGTAAAGTTACCATTCGAACCGCGAAGGGCGTGTACGAGAGGGCAGCTGTAAACGTAGCGGTTCTTGATGTCCGAGGCAAGGAGTTAGCAGACTCAGAGGCGGAGTCAGCAAACTAGGGGGGAGTGTCGTCGAAGTCCCTCGGTATCGATTCACCTTAACATCTGCTTGCGAGCCCATATAGCACAATTGCTTGGCAATAGCAGGCAAATCGGGATAAAGGGGACAAACCAAAACAACAACAGATAGATGTAGGTAGAGGGAAACGCAATGAGTGGTTATTAAAACGTGCAGTTGGTGAGATAGCTCTAACCAGAATTATAATTTGATCTTATACCTATAATCTTAAATTTATTAAAACTTAAAGCAATTTCGAATCGAAGGTAAAATTTACTATTCTATACTTATATACAAATCTGGCTTATGGCTAAAGCATTAATTCAATCTAGATTCTATGAGTACACTTAACCTATAATTAGTACGGAGAGAAGAAATACGAAGCAGTACGGTTGATTGGGAAAAGGTGAGAAACAATAGAATACCTTAAGTAATAATTATTCATGCAAGTATAATATGACTAGGTTTGAGTGAATAGGCTGAATGCAGTAAACGGTGCTAAACTAAAGGAAGACACAAATGCACTAAAACGTAAGAAATTGAGTACAAACAGTAAAAAACATGCCTTAAACTTATCTATGGATACCATGCAGGAATTTAAAACGGCCAAACTTCGCACGAATAAAAAAGGTCGCTACGAATTCGGAAAATATAAGTCGTCTTTCTTGTTACTGCGTTACGCAAGTAACAACCAGTGTAGAGGGGTTGCGACCCTTGGGGCTTTTTACCCTTCTCTAGCTCGCGGTAAACTTTTCAATAGCAAGTGACCCCTCGAACTGGGTCTCAAGGTCGGCTTACTACTGGGCAATCGGAGGGGCTTCGCGAACAACGTGCAGTTTATTGTCACCTTTCTCGTGTTAGTTGAAAATGATTTCTATTGTGGATGAAAACTCTGGATTTATTAAATATACTGTTTCTGAAGTGTGGGTGGAAATTAATTTGGAAAAACTATTGATTTTCAATGTGTTGTGGGTGGTTTATTGGAAATTGTGGGATGAGGGACGTACCGGTACTGCTGCTGTTGAAGTCGCGTTGCTGGTGTTCTTGAAGACGATGGACGAGCGCTCGCCGAAGATCTTGTCGCCGTCTGGTTGGGCCTCCGGCGGGGTGGTGGTCGTAGTCGGAAGGAGTATCTGGTGGATCGGATAGCAGATCGTCTTGGCTTGACGGTGCGATCTGCTTCTCACGCTGGCGTCTTCCCTCTTTGGCTTACATCGACAGAGCCCAGGACGATACCGGAATGACTCTGCCGAGAGGGGTCCTCTTTTACGGTTAGGGCACCGGTTCGGGCCCGAGGAATCGCTCCTTGGTAAATTATAACCGCGCACGGCTAGAGCGTATGGTCTTTTACGAATTAGGCGTAGTGGCCAGCTAGGGACCACTAGGCCGATCGTGTGCTTCGCCAACCGTAGGTTGGCACACAAAATGGCTTCGTACCGTGAGGTACTACAAAAGGTCCTGTGAGGGTAACGGGGAAAACGTTTAACAAATGCCGCACTGAACGTAACTAATTATTAGTTTTCCGTTCGTTTTAAATAATTAAGGTCAGATTGCGCTAAGCTATGCACGTACCTGATTGAACTTATTCTCACACCCGTATATTTCTACCACTCACTTAATCACTTGGACACTTTAACAATTTACTTTTCTCGATCCGAAGCACACGAACGCCAGAACTAAAGTGAGGGATGGCGGAATCTGATTGCGCCTCAATCACTCCCAAGATGGGATTTTTCTTTTATTACCACCCCCTTTTGTTTCTCGATTTGCGCGCGCCTGCATGTCGTGTTGTTGCACCCACTAATGTTCAACATGTCTCCTCTTTGTACCCACACTACTGTTATACAATTCAAATTTACAAAAAACACTAACGCTACTAACAATAATTTTGATTTTTGATTTTATTAACATTACTAACCCAACACTTAACAAACTTAGAAACGTGACAATAATAAAATACATTTAGCACATTTTAAAAACTAAAAATTTTATAACACTTGGTTACAGGCTTACCAACCATATCCTAGATGGGGTTTGACAGTGAGTTCTGTTGAACTTCTAATGAAATGCATGATAAGCATGCCTGATAGGACACGCCATCTCCATCGCATTCTGCAACGAAAACACTAGGAGCTCCCATGCGTTCTTGATTTTCCTGATAGAAATCTGCTCTGCGCAGTGGAAATTAGTTCCATTATCTGTATAAATCTCTATCGGAGCACCAAGAGACAAAAACGATACGAAACTAATGTCGAATTCGTTTTTAAACCTGGGTCAGTGCACTGGCAGTGCGTTGGTCTTGACTCATCAGATCATGATAAATAAATATGTTTAAGAGCCAGTTCGCGAGAAGCGCGACCCCCTTTCCAAGGGAGGTTGCAACGATGTTCTCCGATTTGGATGAAATTTTCAGGGTTTGCTCATATATGTAAGAGAAGACATTTTGCAAATTTTCAGATTTTTTCATTGAGGGAAAGTGGGGTAAAACGGCCCTTCAAAAATTATTGTTCAAAAATCGCCAAAACCATAAAAATGCAATAACTTTGGCAATGACTGACCGATTTTGTTTAAATTTTGCACGCTTTTTCTACTCAATTAGTGCTTTATACCAAGTGGTTAATATGGTTACAAAGTTGTTTACTTTAGGAGAAAATGGATTTTTTCGATAAAAAATTGTCGTTTTTCCAAAGGGAAAATTTTTCACCAACAGATCTAGGATAAAAAACTAAACCCGCAAGGCAATTAAGGAACTAAAGAGCTTTCATCTCATATATAATTCAGAAGCGCCAACTCAAGAATTTCTAAGAAAATCCCAATTTTCTGCAACACTGTTTATTCAAAAGAAAGTTCGCACAAATTTCGACCCTACTTATGTTCATGTTTTCCGATCTGGTGAAAACTGATCAAACTTTGTTGTCTAAGTAGAAATTAAAAATCAGGTTTTTCCATTAGTGGAGTTTAGGGTAAAATAGTCCTGTAAAAATAAATGTCTAAAAATACATAATTTTTTTATGTGAGCTCAAGCAGAATATACATTAGTATAAAAATATGACGTATTTCCTTTCTAACTTGGAAACTTATTGAAACTTATTTCATTGCGTCGTCTTAAGAACAATCAATCAAATCAAAGTTTCTGCACGCTGCACTGTTTGTTTGCAAGCCAGTTTATGAGAATCGCAACTCTATTTTTATCGATGTTTCAGCATCTGGCTGAAACTTACAAGGTTTATTTCTATATGTAGATGAAACTATTTGGCAAAATATTAGGATGGGGAGAGAGGGGTAAAATAGATCTCCAAATATAAATAATGTTACGAAACCAGATGATCGTACACAAAATCGCATATGCTAGCGAATAAGTGTACATGGTGGAGACGATATAGGCGCATTCTTCCATTTGACTGCATGCAAAATGTGCGTATATGGCCTCCACTTTGTATACTTATTCACTATGAAATACGATCTTGTGTTTGCTGGGAACCACACTTCTTAGATTTGATTATTCCGACCCAATTGGCAACTGATCGTTTGCTTTGTTTGCTCTGAAATTCTTCCAAGCGTAGTATTTTTTATGATTTTTTATCTGTCAACAATTAAATACTTCATATTCTCTCAATCTCAAAAAAATAATGTGAACTGGTCATCTAGTCATGTCATTTATATAATATTCCGAGGGAGGTATTGTAAACTTAGCGCCGTCTTAAACTCCCGTTGAAAAATATTGTCCCACCAAAATATATTCCACCAGTTCCTCCATATATGGGTGACGTCCTAACTGCAAGAACGATGGTTCAAGAACGACGTAAAGCACAATCCAATGCTTTAGCTAGTTTCCATCCATTCGGAAGTGTGAACATTTGTTTTGGTACTTCAACACGGTAGTCTATTCCTCGGTGAAAAAAGCAATAGATAGATTTCTCAAAAAGTATTGCAAGCTGTTACTACCCAAGTACTACTTCTTAGCAAACCACATCTTGGATGGTTGGTTGGAAATATGTTCATATAAGGTTAGAAAAGATTTTAAGAGAAAAAGGCTGGTATTCAAAGCATCCTTTTTACACATCAACTACACAGTCTTGTTAAGGTACTCGAGAACTTTCAGGTGGTGTAAATAAACCGAGAATAAAACCAGTTTTGCTTGGTAATCTTTTAATTAATTGATTAAGCGATCTACAATTTATATACTTGATCTATGAGTGTAGAAACGTGTATCCCAAAATTTGAAGTATTTTCATGAGGGGTGTGCTTCAAAATCGTCAGACAATAGTATACTCTATCCTATTCAATAGTATACACATTACATAGTTACGCTCTCCGTGTAAAAAACAGCTCGTTGTAAAAAAAAAGTTTTTTCTCGTATCGTGCAAAATGAATGCAACTTTGTTAAACTTTGCAGTGTTTTTCACACAGTTGTTTAAACATAGAATCGAGGGTATTCTATTACCTATGAGATAAAATTGGCCAACCCTTGAAAATATATACACCCGATTAGAACTGGTATAGTACAATTCAGTCAAACATTTTGTATAGATTGTATCTCTGTAATATCTGCTAGCAGTTTGAAGGTTGGTAATTCAAAATATATTAATGGAACACGGTTTGACTTTTTTGCACAATAAACTGATGGTTTGCAGAATTTGGTTTAAATTGATAATGATGGAGGATGAAAGAGAATTATGAATACAGCACAATCGTTACAAGCTTCAAAAACAAGCCTATGGTAAACTGATGCAAGTACAACAGAAAAATATAATCTTAGAAGCAGCTTCACCAACAAGCTGTGATTAAACTCTACGAAATTGCTCATTTGCCGTTAAGAATATGTATTTGTTTTTCTTTTTCATATAGCTGTAAAAGCAACATCAGTACCAGTAATTGTAGCTGATTCAAAAAAAAAATAACAACAAGCACTCTCGCCGAATCCGTTCATTTTTGTTTCAGTTTGCGAAAGACGTGCTAATGTTTAAGGCACTTATTTTGGTCCTATTTTATTTCTGTTGAAATTTGTTCTGCAAAGAGTTTGCTATCTAATATAGATCAGCGAAGGATATACGTATCTACTGAGACGAAAAATATAGATGAATTGAAGGGAGAAAAAATAGTGTTTTTAAACTTATGTATTTTCTGCAAGAACTCACATAAAAGTATTGATGTATTTTTAGACATTTATTTTTAAAGGACTATTTTACTCTAAACTCCCCTAATGGAAAATCCTGATTTTTTATTTCTACTTAGACAACAAAGTTTGATCAGTTTTCACCAGATCGGAAAACATGAACATAGGTGTAGGGTCGAAATTTATGCGAACTTTCTTTTGAATAAACAGTGTTGCAGAAAATTGGGATTTTCTTAGAAATTCTTGAGTTGGCGCTTTTGAATTATATATGAGATGAAAGCTCTTTAGTTCCTTAATTGCCTTGCGGGTTTAGTTTTTTATCCTAGATCTGTTGGTGAAAAATATTCCCTTTGGAAAAACGACAATTTTTTATCGAAAAAGTCCATTTTCTCCTAAAGTGAACAACTTTGTAACCATATTAACCACTTGGTATAAAGTACTAAGTGAGTAAAAAAGGCATGCACAATTTAAACAAAATCGGTCAGTCATTGCCAAAGTTATTGCATTTTTATGGTTTTGGCGATTTTTTAACAATAATTTTTGAAGGGCCGTTTTACCCCACTTTCCCTCAATGAAAAAATCTGAAAATTTGCAAAATGTCTTCTCTTACATATATGAACAAACCCTGAAAATTTCATCCAAATCGGAGAATATCGATACAAGAGGGGGTCGCGCTTCTCGCGAACTGGCTCTTAAGTGCGTGATCTGATTTTTGCGGATAGTGGAATTTACTTTTGGGTGGATATAAATAGGGGAACTGCTCCTGAAATTCATCTCATGGCTCCGATATTCATCCCATCAAAAACAAAGCAAGGAATTAGGATTGTTTATTATTTTTGCGATTTTTTTCAACAGCGAGCACGCATGTTGACAAAAAGAGGCGACGAAATTGGTGCTGTATTTCTCTGTTTCCCGATTAGATGAATATATGTTCAGTGAGATGGAGATCGGAACAGTTCCCCTATTTTATTATATTCAATAATCCCGTGCACATTTTTATAACAAGAATTCCGTATAGAGTTCATGTAAAAGAGATGTTCTATTCTACAAAAAATCATCTATTTCTGCTAAAGTTTTCGGAGAACACTCAGAGCATGTAATAAAAATTCTCCAGGATTCACTATTTTTTTCCTCGCTACCTCTCCTGATAAAGGTAACCTCACACCTCGGGAAAATTTTCCGCCGGATTTTGGGCCCCGTGCATTTTTAATTTTCAAGAATCTCCCGGAGGAATTGCTCAAGGTACTTCCGGGGGAATCTATGTACGAAACTTGCGGAGCAATTCCCGAAAGAAACTTCGAGTAAGTTCCTGTATTACAGAAAGATTTTCTGAAGGAATTATATTGTAGGAATTTCCAAATTAATTCCTGGAGCAACTTCCAGAAAAAATCTTGGAACAGTCTTCAAAGATATTCCTAGAAGAATTTCCAAAGGAATTCATCTCGAAAGGATCCCTTGGTAAAAATATGGAGGAATGCCTGAAAGATATCGCCAAAAATTCAAGAAATAATTACTGAAAGAATTTCTGAAGTAATTTCTGGCAGAATTCCCGAAGAAAATTCTGAAACGCACGAAAGAGTTTTTGGAAGAATTTCAAAAGAAATAATTTCTGAAGTAATTTCTGCATAATAAATAATTCTATTCGGTATTCCTTAAATATATTTTTCTGACAATTCTTAGCGGATTTTGTGAACGGGTTTCAAGGCGAATTCCCAAACTACATAAATTCACCGACCTAATTTAGGACACAATCTGTGAGGAAAAAACCTGAATGAACTTATGAATAGGTACATAACATCCCTAATAATTATTTTTTAAACTGAATCTAGACAACAGTACCGGATTAATTTCATTTAAAACTACAATAACAAATATTAGAAAATTCCCGGAAAAAAAGATTTTCAACGTGCATTTCATTGTAAGAAACAGACAGTTTCGTTTCTCCCTTCTGCGTGTTTATTCCTCCAAGTCCCACCCACCCACGTGGTTTTGACAGTTGAAGTACAGTTGTATTGGTGAACCCGGTCCGAAACCGTGAAACAACACAGTGCGAACCCGACAGCTTTGGGGTTGTAACTAGTGCGAACCTAGTTCCAACCTGAGCGAATAAAAAAACACTTTGACAGCACTTAGGTTGGAACTGGTTCCAACCTAGGTTGGAACTTTTCAAAAACGAATTCGACATAAGGTTCCTTTTAACACTAATTGTATTCATTCGTTCAGAAAATCGTTTAACCTAATGGCTATATCTCAAATGGCTATATCTCAGTGGTTTTTCAACGGATCCAACTTCTTAGCCATCTCTTCTAGATTCTGAACATTACAAAAATTGTATCTAGGGGTGTTCAATTTTTTACTAGAGCTGTGGGAGTAATGCAACGGATTTGAAAAAATGCGATATTGGAGATATACTATTAAATTCATTACCAAAAATAATATCTATTCATATAGCGATGATGGAAATAATCCATAAAAGTCATCACCTGGAACACAATAACACATTTTGAGCATCCCTAATATGCATACGATGATAATTCGGTGCCTGCTGGAAACACTTTATACTGCAGGATGTATGAAGCTTCAGAAAATGTTTTCAAGCATGTCGTCTTCTGTGAACTTCTTAAAATAAATGTAAACTATACTCGAAACATGTGTGATAATAAGTTATGATGTACTAGGATCTCCGGACTGTCCTGGAATTTAAATCAAATGGTCTACCGAATCAACTATGATGTCCCATGTCGCGGTATCAACCCAGTTATATCCTCCGAATATTTATCTTGCACTTGCGTCTCAAATCCAGGCATTTGAGATGTTGTAAGACCTTAAAATTGTCCTGGAGTTTGAGTAAAATGGTCTATCGAATCAACTAAGGCTTCCATGATGTCCCCAGCCAGGAGGACATAATTGGATTGGTACCGAGGCTGGGGACATCATGGAAGCCTTGGTTGATTCGGTAGACCATTTGATTCAAACTCCAGGACAATTAGGAGATTTTTCAACATCTCAAATGCCTACGTTTGAGAGGCAAGTAAAAGACAAGTATTCAGAACACATATTTGGGTTGGTATCGAGGCAGGGGACATCATGGAAGCCTTGGTTGATTCGCCAGACTATTTGATGCAAATTCCAGGACATTTTGGAGATCTTACAATATCTCTTATGCCTGGATCTGAGACGCAAGTGAAAGACAAATACATCCGCATCCGCGTAAGTTTTTTTAGCGAATAAATCCTAGTGTTAATTACAAAATTTACGAGATTGATTTTTTTTCCGCCTAATTATACAATTTGAGTTTACTTTTTTCAAGGCAAAATAATAGTTTGAGACAGAAGAAGTCGTCTACGATAAAACACCGACCCTTTCAGGGCAATTTTTTGCCTTTCTCGTATACAAAATATACGTAAAGGCTATATGTTCGCTCTAAAAACGAACTTTTGATAGGAGTCCCGGAGACTCATAGTGTTATGTACTGATCGACTCAGCTCGACGAATTGAGGTGATGTCTGTGTGTGCGTGTGTGTGTATGTGTGTGTGTGTGTGTATGTGTGTGTATGTGTGCGCGCTAATCTCACTCATTTTTCAGGCACTTATCCTTAACCGATTTGCTTGCAACAAGTTGTGCATTCGACGCGGAATCTTGTCCCATTGTTTCGTATTGAAAATTGGCCCAATCGGACTATGGGTTTCGAAGTTATGGCCAAAATTCATTTTTTTACATATTTTTTTATAAGAATAATTCTCACTCACTTTTTAGGCACTTACTCTTAGCTGATTTACTCGCAACAAGTTTCATTCGACGTAGAATATTGTCCAATTGTTGCGTATGGAAAATTGGCCCAATCGGACTATAAGTTTCGAAGTTATGGTCAAAATTCATTTTTTTTTACATAAGAAACACGTACAAAATTCTCACTCATTTTTCATGCACTTTGTTTTAACGGATTTTCTCGCAACAAGTTGCATTCGACGCGGAATCTTGTCCCATTGTTTCGTATTGAAAATTGGCGGAATCGGACTATGGGATTCGGAGTTATGGCCAAAATACATTTTTCAAAATCTCACTCATTTTAGTCACATATGTACCCTCAGCCGATTTGCTCGCAAGAAGTTGCATTCGATGCAGAATCCGGTCCCATTGTTTCCTGTTGAAAATTGGCCGTAAATAAAGGGGAGCTGGGGGGGGCTTAGCCCCCCCTAGAAAAAAATTAGCCCCTTCTAGGATTTGATAAGTTAGTTAGCAGTGATATCAGTTTTCAACATATAGCATAATGAATTACCGAAAAAGTTTGAAGACAAAAGAGTTATCTCTCATATTCATTCTATCATACTTAATGAAATGAGTGGAAGAAAAATTAGCTTGTTTCTGAATTCTGAGAAAGATTCCCATCAGCATCCGAGAAGGATTCTCATCAGAATCCGAGAAGAATTCTCACTTCAATCTCTAAAGAATTCTTTTCGGATTCGTCGAAGTATTCCAATCGTAATCCAGAAGAATTCCTACTGGATTCTTTCCAGCATTGTTAAGCAACACCCTTGGAAATCTGTGAAAAAATACCTTTTAAAATCCATGGACGATTTGCTTTAGAATCTCTCATTGATTTGCTCCGGAATATCTCCAGATTCGTTTTAAGATTGGTTTAGGAATTCCTTGACAAATCAGAATCCTTCGGCGATTTGTTTCGTAATCCTTTGAAGATTTAAATCGGAGTCTCTCGACGTTTTGCAAATGATCTGCGCTGGGATCTCTAGGCGATAAGGAATCCGGCTGACGATTAGCTTCGGAATCCCGCGAAGAATTGCTTCAGAATCATTCGACGTTTCGTTTCGGAATACATCGACGGATTGCTTCAGAATTTCTCATAGATTTTGTTCAGAGTCCCATAACGAATTTTTTTTTTGGAACCATTCGACGATTGGCTTCGAAATCCTTTGATGATTTGCATCGGAATCCTTCTAAGATTTGCTTCAACATCCTTGAAGGATTCCCGTCGGGATCGCTGGAGGATTCTTTTCGAAATAACTGAAGGATTAGTTCGGAGTCGCTCGACGATTTGCTTCGAAGTCCTTGGACGGATTGCTTCGGTATCCTTCGACGATATGCGTCTTCATCACTGGAACATTGTACATGAAATACCTGGAACCATCATATTGAAATTCCTGAAATATTCCCGTCGAAATTCCTGGTGGATTCCCTTCATGATCCTTGGAGGCTCCCATCGGTATTCTTGAAGGATTCCTGTCGAAATATCTAGAGATTCCCATCGGAGTCCCTGGAACATTCCAGTCAGGATCACTAAAGGATTCTCATCAGAATTCTTGGAAGATTCTCGGCGGAATCCATGGAAAGTTGCACTATTTTTTGCCTTTCTCGTATACTAAGTATACGTAAAGGCTATAATTTCACTCCAAAACCAAACTTTTGATAGAAGGCTCGGAGACCCATAGTGTTATATACCAATCGACTCAGCTCGACGAATTGAGGTGATGTCTGTTTGTGTGTATGTATGTATGTGTGTGTGTGTGTATGTGTGTATGTGTACAAATTTTGTAGACACACTTTTTGGAACTTAGCATTACCCGATCTACTCGCAACAAGTCGCATTCGACGGCGAATGCGGTCCCATTGTTTGCTATTGAAAATTGGCCTGATCGGACATTGCATTTCGGAATTATTGAAAAATCATTGTTTTTTCCCAAGAGTCCCCCCTTGGAAAAAAAATTTCAAAATAAAAAAAATTTTTTTTCAAGAATGGTTTGAATGCATAGTAATTAATGCAAAAGCATGCAAAATGATAGAAAATATGCGATCTATCCCCCTAAAGTGCTTTTTTGACCTTTCCTATGTGATTTTTTCAGTACATTTTACGATGCACGAGAAAGGCATCATCGCCGCTAGGTGGATTAATCTGGGTTTTTTCATTTGAGATAGATAGAATATTTATGAAGTATGCAAATATATCCACTGCCTGACGCTAGGCGAGCGCAATTAAACATAGACTGTGAGTTGTTGCTCACACGTGCACACGTGCACGTGCTTGAGAAAAGAGAATAATATGAATGAGTGTGATTGATCCGCAATTGCCTTAGGTAGTTGGACTGCATTTGTCACATTACCGCTGATAATTTGATGAGGTGTTAAAATATTCGAGAATTTTCGACAAAAGGTCAATTTCGAGACAAAATATGGAGGGGCTATAGCCCCCCCTAGGCATCAGAGGTAGTTACGCCAATGGTCAAAATACTTTTTTTTCACCAAAAGTGCGTAGAAATTACTCACTCGAAAGAAAAGAGAAAGGCACCATCACCGCTAGGTGGATTAATCTGGGTTTTTCTAAACGGTATTACGCAACAAACTTGATATGTTCCATTTGTTTTCGTGATTAGTAATGCAGAACTGACAAAACATTGTTGAAAAATATTTCGTTCGGTTCCCGATGCTGGTCTAGGCAATTTTCGGATTGAAAATTGTATCGACTTCCCTGGGCATAAAAGTATCATCGTGTTAGCCTCATGATATACGAATGCAAAAATGGTAACTTGGCTTAGAAACCTCGCAGTTAATAACTGTGGAACTGCTTAATGAACACTATGCTGCGAGTCGGCTCTGTCCCAGTGTGGGGATGTAATGCCAATAAGAAGAAAAAGAAGAAGAAGAAGATCATCCAAACTGTCTTTGAGTCCGGAACTTCCGATCTACAGTTACAATGCACTATGGTCCAGGATACAGATTTACGCGGAAAGATGAATTTTACGCCAAAACTATATTTTTTAGAAAAAACTGTTGTTCTACAAAATTGTTCGAAATAGTAAGGCCATCATTATGGTTCTACCAAAAAATAGGGTGGCCCATCATATAAAAAAAATAGAAAATATTTTTTTTATTTCTCAGAATATTGACATGTTATGTTCTACAAAGTTGTAGCGCAGCTAATTCCAATCAATTTTGCTAAAAAAAATTTTCTGTAGCTCTTAAGTTGGCTGATTTAGAGCAATTTTACCTAATTGGATTAGGGTGTACCTCAAAAAAACAGTATTTTTGATCTAATTTTTTTGTTTTAGATTTCTCGAAAAAGTCGTCTTCAGGTGACTTTTATAACTCAAAAAATGCAACTTTTGATGGGTAAATATGCACAATATCTTCTTCCGATCAAAAGTTATAATCATTTTTCTGTCAAAATAACATTTTTTTCATAAGTTGATATCTCCGGTTAGGGCAGACCAAAAAAATATGTTTACACGGCATCTAAAAGAGAAATTAATATTCTTCATTATGTCAAAAAATTGGGGATATGTTATTTTCTTATCTCAAGTTTCACCAATTTTACTAAAATCATGTTTTTTCAAATAAATTGATATAACTCGACAACGGAAGAAGATACAGACGATATTCTTATAGCAAAACACGCGTTTTGAAAAGCCCCAAAAGTCTTCAGAAGATGACATCCGTGAAAAATAAAAAATGAAATGGGCAGATCATAAATCTTGTTTTTTGAGGGACACCCTAATCCTGGTAAGTAAAATTACTCTCAACAAGTGAGCTTAAGAGCTACATAAAAAGTTTGTATAGCAAAGTTGATTGGAAAAAGCTGCGCTACAACTTTGTAGAACATTTTACGTCAATATTCCGCAAAATAAAAAAAATTTAGATTTTACATTTTTATAAAATGGCCCACCCTATTTTTCGGTAACTCTATAATAAGGGCTCAAGTATGCAGAAAAACTTTGTCGAACAAATTTTGTTTCTTAAAAGTATGCTTCAGACCGAAAATGCAACTTTTCTCGTAAATCTTGCAATACGATGATTATGATAAAACTTATAAAAAGTGTTAGAGCTGTAGATTTTTTATTTTTCATTTCTCACGAATGTCATCCTCTGAAGACTTTTCAGGCTTTTCAAAACGCGTGTTTTGCTATAAGAATATCGTCTGTATCTTTTTCCGTTGTCGAGTTATATTAATTTATTTGAAAAAACATGATTTTAGTAAAATTGGTAAAACTTGAGATAAAAAAATAACATATCCCCAATTTTTTGACATAAAGAATATTAATTTATCTTTCAAATGCCGTGTAAACATATTTTTTTGGTCTGCCCTAACTGGAGATATCAACTTATGAAAAAAATGTAGTTTTGACAGAAAAACCACAGACAAACAGACATAACACATTGAACATTCACTCATCAAATTCATCGTCGTTGGAACACTAACGACATCTGTTGATTTCAGTTAGTTAGGCAAATCACGAACCAGATGGCGGTAGTGAGTAAACGTCAAACTCGAGCAAATCCGATGCGCGCGCCACTAGTGGTCGATTGGCCAACTAATGAATATTTGAACTGACCAGTAAATCAGTGAACGATGGGAATTTGACGAGTGTTATGTCTGTTTGTCTGTGGAAAAACGATTATAACTTTTGATCGGAAAAAGATATTGTGCATATTTACCCATCAAAAGCTGCATTTTTTTGAGCTATAAAAGTCACCTGAAGACGACTTTTTCGAGAAATCTAAAACAAAAAAATTAGATCAAAAATACTGTTTTTTTGAGGTACACCCTAATCCAATCAGGTAAAATTGCTCTAAATCAGCCAACTTAAGAGCTACAGAAAAAGTTTTTTTAGCAAAATTGATTGGAATAAGCTACGCTACAACTTTGTAGAACATAACATGTCAATATTCCAAGAAATAAAAAAAAATATTTTCTAATTTTTTTATATGATGGGCCACCCTATTTTTTGGTAAAACCATAATGATGGCCTTACTATTTCGAACAATTTTGTAGAACAACAGTTTTTTTTTTTTAAATATAGTTTTGGCGTAAAATTCATCTTTCCGCGTAAATCTGTATCCTGGACCATAGTGGCGAGCTGTAATGTAATCAATAAAGTTAACCCTGTAGTCACCCGAATAGTTCTGGATTATATTTGGAAGTTTACCAAAATGGTTTACAAACATTTAAAATTGTTTATGTAGGGGAAGGAGGCCGGTTGTCAGCATGCTTTTGTTTTTGGTCCATAACTTTCGTCCAATTGCACAATGTGGGTAATTTGCATACCAATGAAAGCCAAAAGGCATAAGCTAATAACTGGTGGAGCACTAAAACAACACTCAAAATGAAAAACTACGAAGTGGGAGCGTTATGGCTGGAAAGATCAAGATTTATTGTGTCAATAAGCATGAGGATTACTACTCCTGGCCACGCCCATCTTCACCGTAACTAGGGAGAGGAAGGAAGTGTTGATGTGCTACTTACTTAACGAGAGGCTACCGACTTAGCGACACCCTCATAAGTACCACGGAGTAGGATAATGAGGAAGGTATTCATTGGGTCAGGATTTGCCTGTAGCTGGCAATGTAACCGTTTCGATTTCTAAAATGGCTATATTCCACAAAGTAGCAAGAAACCCGTAGTTAAAGCTCTATCCTCAATGGATTTTCTAATATTTATATAGGAAAAAAACATCTAACTTATTTTAACCCATGCCCGAGATCCCAAAAGAAAAATGGTTGTATGAATTCGCATGCACAAAAGAAAACACTGTTTTTTGCTTGAACACTTTTTTCTTCTTTACTTAAACCATAATTTTAAAAAAAGGGTCTGAAAAGGTGAAGCCTATAGTAAAAAATATAAATCACCTGAATTCTATATACTATGGCTTGAAACAACAACGATTATCATGTCCGAGTCGAAGCCCACAAGATATCATAGCTAGCCATGACGAAACTATCATAATAAGGCACCGTTCACAAATTATGATCACTTCAATGAAAACGGGTTCATCCTAAATCTAGGTAGTAACAGATTTCTCTACAATGCAGAATTTATAGATAAGCGATTTCAATATAAGGTTTTCAAAAAAATATAACCGCAACTCATGGGAGACCCATTATTCTATTTGTGTTTTTACAAAATGCATGCTAAATAGCATGCTTTTTACATTTTTTCCTGGATTCGTTATATGTGGTAAATTATTTTGTTCTAACCCTTAAATGCGAAATTTTGTTTTAAAACAACAAACCGAAAATACGTTTAATGTTAATAATTTCAATGGTTATTTACGTTAAAAATATTCCCGACGATTTCTAAAAAAATCGCCTTGCGCCTTTAAGGGTTAAAATGAAAAATAGCAATTTATTCGAATAGCTCAGAATCTAATTTGCGGACGTTTGCGGACGAGTTTTCACGTGGAATGCTTAGTCCATATCTTGAAGTTACACCCAAGTGATTTATCTTTGCCGGATCTTGCCGTATAGATTAACTTTTCCTCTGAAGAAAAACATAAAAAATAGAAAAAATAGTGATTTTCAAGTGGCCATCACCTGAAACATAAAATTTATAATTTGACCATAAACATGAACAAAATGGAGACATACAACTATAATCTACTCATTGTGTACCAATAATAGCTTGTTGATAACATTTATGTTGTGTAAAAATCAGATTTTCCAAATACTCCACAAATAAAGTAGATAAAATCCAATCCAATACCTCATTTTTGAGCCCTATTTATATTTTTTTTACAATATTTTGGGTCATTTCTGAAACAGCCATAGTATGAAGAATGTTTTCAAGTATCTAAAAAAATATAAGAATGTATAAATGTTGAAAAAAAAATTGGGCTTTGTCCACGAATTTGTTCTAGTTACTTTTCTGTGCGTCGTAGCGAATATGGCACCACAATCCTTTCATTCCGATAGACGATACCATCCTGAGTACTAAGCTCATTCCGGTACTTGAAAAAGATTTTAACACTATCTGGAACCTTGGCTACCGACGCTGGCCAGCCATTCTGTATGAATCGCACAAGAAGCTGTAGAGACGGATCCGCTTTCGTTTCCTCAATGATCTCATTCAGTTGTTCATTCTTGACCTTCCAGAAGCTAGACAGATTTACGTCCTCGATTTCTCGAAAAACATGGAATATATTGCGTTTGTCAAAGGTGTCGTCGGCTTGCTTTTCACTGGAAGGAGCTCTCGAAATCGCATCAGCTAACACGTTGTTTTTTTCCAGTAACGAACTCTAGTTGCAATGGATAGTGTTGTAGATTTAACAGGATGTGCTGTAGACGACGTGGTGCAGAAAGTCATGGCTTTTGAAAAATGTTGACCAGCAGCTTGTGATCAGTTCTGATAGTTGTTTGAGGATTTCCTACAATTAGCTGATCAAACCGCACACAAGCAAAGAGAATTGCTAGCAGCTCTTTTTCTACCTGCGCATAATTTTTCTCGGTCGGAGTGAGAGTGCGCGAAGCGTATCCGATGACTCCGTGACTCTGGAAAATCGCCGCGCCTAAACCGTATGCGAGCTAGCGTCACACTCAATACCTAACGGCTTGTTCACGTTATAATATTGCAGGGTGCGTGTGTCAGCTACCAAGCCTTTGACACGATCAAACTCGTCGTCCTCTTTTTCAGACCAAATCCAATCTTCCTTTTCCGAAATCAGCCGACGGAAAACGGCAAAATTTGCACTTAAATTTGGTATAAAACGGCTGAGATAATTCACCATGCCTATAAACCGGTGAAGTTCTTTTCGATCCGTTGGTCGCGGAAAATGTTTGATTGCTGTCAATTTGCTCTCGTCAGGTTGAATGCCTTGGTTTTGTCAATACATGACCGTAGAATTTTACTGAAGTCTTGCATAATTTGAGCTTACTGAGGTTCAGTTTAACGTTACATTCAGCCACGCGAACCAACAACTTCTCCAAGCAGATGTTGTGATTTTTTAAGGCTTCCTCCAACGTCTCCCCAATACCATAAATTAGAAAATCGTCAGCAACACATTCCACCCCCTCCAGTCTCTGGATCACCTCTTGTAACTTCATCTGAAAGATATCCGGGGCTGGAGCAATCCCAAACGGCAAACCAATCCAACGGTGACGGCCAACCGGAGTCCAAATGTTGTTAATTGGCTGCTTTTCCTATCCAATACAACGTGCCAGAATCCTTTTCGCACATCTACCGTCGAGAAAACTTTCGCCTTTCCCAGTTCAGGCAAAATTCCGTCAATAGTGGTGAACTGCAGATGGGGGCGTTTAAGCGCTTTGTTCAAAGGAATTGGGTCAAGACAAATACGAATGGAGTCACATTGCTACTCCTTCCGCTTAACCAGCACGATGTTACTGACCCATTCGGTGTACTGAGTCTCTTTAACGATCAAACCATCGCGTTCCAGGATCCCCATCTCCTCCTTTAACTTTCCGCGCAATGCAATCGGCACTCTGCGAGGTGGTTGGATTGATAGTGGAACATCATGGCATACTTCCAAAGATACGGCTCCCGCAAATTTCCCGATTCCGTGGAAAACATCCTCATGCTGTTTGACGATGTCCTGCTTTCAAACGATAAATATTCAGCAATCCTTGCTCAGTCTTTGGTGCAGTGAAATTCACCGTGTTACAGAATTTTACAAAGCCCAAGATGCGACAAATATTTGCCGAAAGAAGTGGGCCATGCTTCACGTCGACCACTTGGAAAATAATGCTGCTGTATTCCCAACTGCCGGCGCTGCAGGTGCTGCAGGCTGGCTCTTCACTGAACTAATCAGCGCCGTCATCGCCTGCTTCTGCATTTCTATAAACTGGGCAAACTGTTCATCATTCATCTTGAATGAATCACACTTCCGGGAAAACGCTCAAATCGATAAAATATAGTCGTAGACAGGATCAAACACGTTTGCTTTTTACCGCACAACGGTTTCGCGATCACCGCTACTAATGATTTCCTCGCCGCTCGGACCGAACTTTTCCTTAACAATACACTTCCGTGATATCTTAATGACGCCAGAAAAACAATCTAGTTCGTAATCACTTCTGACACCATGTTTTATTGTGTCGCCAGCACTAAATTGAACTTCGGAAGTCGGGACTTCCGACTTCCGACCTTTCTTCCGAACTTTTTGTGTCACTTGTTTGACGGATAACTTTTTGTTTATGGTTTTGTAAACAGAGTTGCAAACTTGATTGGGTCACTTTTTGTTCCACTTTTTATAAATTATTGTGCTGTTTATGTAACGAGCAGTTATGAGCAATATAATTATTCAAACGGTACGACATCAACACGCGGCTACAAGTACCGTTTACCATGCGCTCTATGGCTATTACTTCCTGGGAATTCCCAGGAAGGAGCTCTCCAGGATTTACGGGAAGTCAACATCCACCATAGGCTATTGGATTCTTAAATATAAGGAGAACGGAGTTTTCAAGCGAAAACAGCGACGGCAGGTATACAAAAAATTTAGCGCTAGCATGAGGGAATGGCTGGTCGATCTTTACCGTCGTGAACCTGTACTGCTGCTCGAGGAAGCAAGGGACCGGTTTCAAAAACATTTTTATGTCACAATAAGCGTCTCATCTGTATGCATTATACTGCATGAGGCAGGAATGAAATGGAAATGTATTGAACGAAGAGCAATACAAATTCGGGAGGACGAAATAACCCGGTTTGTTCGTGATATGTTGGCCATTCCATGGGATCTCAGCAATCTTGTTTTTCTGGACGAAGTTAGTTTTGATAACCGCGAAATGTTGCGTAAGAAAGGTTACGGGATAGTTGGGAAGAAAATTCTGTACCGAGGGGAGTTTTGCAGAAAACCTCGAGTATCGTTTTTATGCTTCCTTGGTGTAGGAGGAATGGCAGACAGTTTCTGGACAGAGGGTACTTTTAACCGGAGAAAGTTTTTCGAATGCTGTAGAAAGTTTGCTCTCAACAACAAAGAGGTTCGGAAATATCCAGGATTACTGTCAGTCTGGATCCTAGACGGGGCAAGGATCCACTGTGATGTTAATATTATACGATATCTTCGATCTATTGGGATAATCCCTATCTTTCTGCCACCATATTGTCCATTCTTTAAGGTGGTTATACAACAAAGCCACAAATCGGCCATCTTGGAAACCACGTGCCTTTTCTTGTGATTTTTCAAGAACACGAATTGAGAAAACCACAATACCCATGGGGATGAAACATCCGTAGATCGTTTGCTTACTTGTGCTGAACAATCGACTTCAATTTCAGCATTGTACACAAGTTATTACGCTAGATTTGAACTTTTGATAATAGGAGTAGAAAACCGTGTGGTGAATTTGAAATTCACCATATGGCTTGACCTTAACCCAATTGAAATACTTTTTGGATTGATCAAACGAAATTTGAAAATAGCACATCTTGAAGGAGCTCCTATTCTGGCAGATATTTGGGATGCTATGAATCGATTCAAAGTCTATCCATGTGCAAAGATCTTTGAGCATTGCGGTTACTTTCCCGGTGGTACATTTCTGCCATAGAAAGGTCTTCAGCAAGATGTTAAGAACATTGGTTTGAATATTACAACCCGATAATAAACGATGGGTTCTCTTACAAGCAATATAAAATAAAAAGAATATATAAAATACAGGAAGTCGCAATTTATTTCACATTCTTTAATTCGAAAGAACGACTCTTAAAAACAATATTATAAACATTCGTTATAAAGATTTTGTGATTTTAAACCACGGAATGTAGATTGAATTTACTGGTGATCAAGGTCTTCGCAGTCAGCTACACTGCCCGCTCGGTGTTGGCTCAGTTCCATTTCATCTGGACGAACAGCCTGCTCCATGGAAGTGAACAGTTCGGTGCCAACTAACCCTCGATGCTCCAAGTTCTCAACCATCGATATTGCTCCATCCAGCGCTTTCCTGCACTCGATCAATGTTCGTTTCACATTTCCCATTTCTCGCAACCAGCCACTGTTATTATGTTGTGCAACAATTAATCCCTTATGAACTGCATCCAACCTACTCGGCTCGGATGTGGGAACCCATCGGAAGTACTTCGATAGCTGCATTGGGGGCGTGGAAGAGTGTTTCATTTCGTCCTGCTTGTGCGCCGGTGACGAATGAATGAAATTTGCCCACAGCAGCCATGAGCTGTAATGGCCCTCAAGGTGTATGTGTTTGCTTTTTAGTTCGTCCGCTAAAGCTGCATCATCTCTGACGGAGTGTGCACCAGCACGATCAGCATGTTGAGGAGAAAGCAACTTACGCATTATTGCTTGATATTGTGCACTGGTTTGCACATTCGTGGACCAAACATACACATTATTCTCACTGATTTTCCTATCCAACCCCCCAAAATTTTGACAGTAATAGCATCAATTGAGTAGAACTTTTTTTGGTAGTGTCTTGCAGTGTAATAAAATCGTTGGCATCGTTCACCGTAAGATGAGCGTTTTCCGACCATCTGGGGGTTTCGTCGTCGAATAGCACCTGTCGTTCAATTTTTGCCAAAGCTATGTCCCACATACAGTCGATGATCTCAGTGGCGGTGTCCCCATGCACAACCATCCTGGTCCATTCCTTGGGACGTAGTTGGCTCTTGTAGAACCGTTGAAAAAAGAGTCCCGTAAATGAATATACGTCGTCGCTTGTTGCACCGCTGACCTCTTGTAGCGGATCGGCTTCCTCGGCGTTATCAGCTTCACCCTCTTCGACGGTGTCGGGGTTGATGAGTTCTTCATAATCGGTATATGAAAATTCATCTTGATTCTCGTCTTGAACCCTGAAATAAATTCAACATTAAGTTTAACACCACTTTGCATGAAAAACCACTATACTTACTGCATAGTTCCTTTGATTTTTATTCAAATATAAACTTTGGGTACGAACACTTGTTGTTGTTTTTGAAAATGAAACTTGTTTGTTTTGATCAGTACAGTGTTGCGAGAATGAATTATTTTACTGGAAATTTGCATCGGAAGTCAACAAGGTTGCCAGTGTGCCAGCGACCCGTTGCCATTTTTTATTTAAATCCACAATATTTGGTCATCAAATAAAATAAACTGCTTCGAAAATGTTTAATTGAATCGATTTTATTAATCACATCCGATCTGGTACGTATTCGTACGTAAAACAGAATGAATTAGATATGCGTGTGAATGAAACTGACGTTTAAAGGGTACATTCAGAAACTACATATTCAGGTTATGTTAATAAACTACGTAACGCAACAGCCAATGTGCACATCTTGTTGAATAATAGTATTCGATTCAATCATATAACTTTATAGAAATGACATTGGTAAACTCAAATGTGAGCAAAAAAACTTGGAATGTCACTTAAGTTACTCCTTCTTCGAGGGATAATTTACTTTATAATACATATTTATTCCAATTTATTTCAACTGTCAACGCAAAATTTTCCCTACTCACAGAACCTTACCCCAGCGATAAGGAAGAAAATGTAATCAGATTGCTGCAAAAGTTACTGTCAGTAAATCCCTGTAAATCCTCCAAAGCTACCAGATAAGATAAGTAGATAAAACATTGCAAAAAAGTTTTGTTTTTAATTCACCTCTACTGCAATCGTAAAAAAGGCGCTGGGTATGAATTATTTCATCTGGAAGTTCGTTGTTGTACATTTTCATTTAACTTTCTATTCAACCGTCGGAGCGGCATTGCAAAACGAATTGGTTTCGGATACCGGATGGTCCCATTTACATATTAAATCCGGGATGCCCATTCTTTTCTGGTGGAACGCGAAAATGGGAGAATAAAAGTTGTACTGTTTAGGTTCGACACATAATCGACCCATTGCATTTTACTTTAAAAATAAATTACAAGTAGCAGTTGTTGGAGGAGGATAAACATTTTTTGTGAACATAAATTGATAGAAAGATTCATATATTTTCGAAAACAATGTTTTTATTGAATAAATGCCCAATTCGATTTGGTATTTGTCATAACTTTGGTATTTGTCATAACACTAAAGGTAAGTAATCTCGCTCCGTAGTTCCAGTGAGACTACGACGATGTCAACGAATCGATTGGATTTATTTATTTTTATTTCGTATAGTTGATAATATAGGTCATTTATCCATAATGTGGCAGTAGGTTGAACAATCAGCATTTCAACAGCGTTGAATTTTGCAGAGCTTGCTGCTTTCCTACTCTAAGGAAGATTGTTGCAAATTGCAATGCACAAAGGATTAAAACTTTGTCTTTTCTGGGTTGTTCGATTGTTTGCCGAACGCTTTCTGAGCATCGAAGTTGTCCAAGCCGTTCGACTACGACACAACACGATGAAGGACAAGGCCGGTCTCTCTCTGAATTTCAATTGGTCATCCACCAACAGAGTCTTATTTTCTGGTTTGTTTCACCAATTATTTCAATCTACACTGCATTGCTATGCAAAGTGTACCATATTAATCTTCAATAAACCATTTTAAGCCATCCTCGATTCACTTAGATGTGCACGCTAAAAATGAACTACTCAAAATTGAGTCGAATCCGACTCATTTTCATTAAAAACGGGACAACTCAAAATTTGAGTAAAAGATACTACTTCAATAAAATGATGATTGCACTTAAACTAGGAGTCTGTTTGTCGTAAAATGCACTTAGATAGACAGATAAACTTGATTCGCATCTGTCGTATTAAAAATTGATGGAAGGCCAAGCTTAACTTTCGCGAAATCATCATTTTATTGAAGTAGTATCTTTTACTCAAATTTTGAGTTGTCCCGTTTTTAATGAAAATGAGTCGGATTCGACTCAATTTTGAGTAGTTCATTTTTAGCGTGTGTAGTACAGCTCATTTGAAATATAAAATAATGGTAGAAGACTGCATTGTGTTTTAGGTAGAGCAATGAAATTTGAATAATAAAATAAACACCATTATACTGCTCCTTGCCTTAAACAACCATAGAACATACCTTTGTAGCGTTTCCATGATACTCCTACTTTTCCTAATTTATAGTTGTTCCGGTAAGCGTAATGCTGTTTTTCCTCCGTTTTAGTTATCGAACACATCGCCACCGGTACCCTTTACATCAAGTGGCAAGACTTTTCAATGGAAAGCACCCTACAACTATTGAGAAAAGTAATTTATGACTATGATTCTGGTGAAAGTTGAAAGCTGTATTCGCCTGCTTCATAGATGCTAGGTATTTGATCGCTATCCCCCAGCTACCAATCGATTATTTGACCCAGTTCGGTTATTAGGATAGCACACCATGTGTATTGCTTTTCCATTGAAACTTTCATCCATAAGTACGCACTAAGCGGATTACGGCGCACACAAGCACAAATTGATTAATTTTCGGAAGTTTATTTAGGACTATTGTGTAGAAGTTTTCCGCACCTCTCCATACAGCGGAAATCAACTTTTCCTTTCGTTCGAATCAGATGTCAATCACGTTTTGCTGTCGCAATATTTGGTGACCCGAATGCGATCCACAGCCCCGAAGACTAGGAAATGTAATCAGTTCAGAAGTACATCACAAAACTTATAATTGAGATGATCCCCCTTGCTTGCATCAGAGGTATGAGCTCATCAATAATTTTCAATGTTTTCTGCGTTTCTGTGTATGCTATTGTCAATCTTGAATTTAGAATAGCACACTCATGTTCTGGGTTGTGCTTAGGATACAAAGCGGATTATTTACGAAACCCAACTAAATTCACCGAGTAACGATGCTGTTTCTCTTGCATTATCCAGGACACCATCCAGAGGATGTGCCAAACCGATCGACTCAGCTCGACGAATTGAGGTGATGTCTGTGTGTGTATGTGAGCAAAAAGTCTAGCTCACTTTTTGGGTCCTATCCTTAACCGATTTGTTTGCAACAAGTTGCGTTCGACGGGGAATCCTGATCCGTTGCTTTCTATTGATAACTGGGTTGAAGGGATCAGAAACTATGGTCAAAATACATTTGGGACCATGCAAAAAAGGCGTGAAAAGTCTCGCCAATTTTTCAAACAGTTTCCATCAACCGATTTGTTCGCAATAAACTGCGTTTGACGGGAAATACTGTCTCATTGTTTCCTACTTAAAGTTGGGCTGATCGGACTCTGGGCTTGGAATTTTTGGCCAATATACTATTTTTTACAAAAAAAACTTTTTATAGTAGGCTCGGAGACTCACTTTTTATTCGTAAAATGTATTTAAAAGAATCACTTATTTTCAGGACTATTTGCTTACAATAAGTTGAATAGGTCGGAGAATCCTGTTCAATTGTTTCTCATTAGCAATGGACCATATTGGACTATCCAGTATTTTGCGCTCGATAATGGCGGTCTAGTGAGTTCCTTTTTTGACATTCAAGAGGTAGAAAATATTTACATATTTTAATCAATGTAGGCTTCGCTTTAATTAAAAATATTGGCACTCATCGGGATTCCCAACAACAAGCAAACGTCACATACGTTCTATAAGAATTTTGTTATTTTTTCAGTTCAATTTTTCCTAATAATTTTATTTTCTAGGAATGTGAGGACCACAACACATTAAAAAAAATCAAGGAAAATGAATAATTAATACGTGTGGATCAAGTCAATTATGCTGATAGCCCTGATGGATTACTATACATACATATATATTCTTCGCAACCACAGCCAACATTCCTGCTCTGACTTAGGTCTTTCGATTTTATGTGGAACTGTTGGGGATTGATACATTCATTCTGACCCCGTTTGTTGAGCAACTTCACACGAACACAGCGAACGAAATAACTTCCCACCAGGCTTGCAGTCTTCTGAAAACGTGAAATCTCAAACAAAATTTAAAATTAGCCTTAGAACGTTTCCATCTGTAGATAAAGACTGGAAAAATGCAATTCAGCTTTCAAGAACCCGTAGTCCTACCAACCTACTAACACATTCTTGAGCTTGAGCTTGTCACTTCATTAATAATCTATCTTTCCATGCAGCATCTCAAAAAAAATTATAAAACTTTGATAGTTTCACTCAATACAAACGAGCTGAAACAAACAACATTGGCATTCAAATACAATTTTCTAAAAATTATAAAAGAATCAATCATATACACATCTTTTATAAATTGGACTGATACTACATATTAATGTTTCGTTTTCAATTTTCTGGTTTTTTGTAAGTGTAATTCAGAAGAAGGAAGAATAAAAATTTGAGATTGTTGGTAGAAGATTTGTTTAGCATTTATGTTCTCATTCGTACCGTTTTTTACTAAGCCACATTCAACGTTTTCTGGTACATTTCTACGTACATTTATAGTGGTGTAAAAACCTTTCATAAACTTGGTCGGAAATAGGGGCGTTTTTAAATCAGACCTTCTCTTGTTCAAATATAGATGATATTTTCTGGTCGGAATATGTTGGAATAATATTAACTCATTGCCTTCAACTGTGGATCTCCTAAAAAATTTCAAAAGGCACATAAATAGCATTATTTAGACACTAAGTTTAATGATAATTATATCTATGGTTTTACTTCCATTACATACGATTGTTAACGTTTGTTTATTTTCTCAACAAATTTTATTTCATCATGGCAAACTAGATGAGTTCCAATGTTTTCTACCTCTTGAATGTCAAACTAAGGGTAACTCACGCCGCCATTACCGAGCGCAAAATACTGGATAGGCTCAGAAGTTAGGGCCAAAATACATTTTTGCCTTTCTCGTACAACAAAGTCGCACCGAAAGGCTATCATTTCACTCCAAAATCGATTTTTTTTATAGAAGTCTCGAAGACCCATGATGTTATATAGCTCGTCGAGCTGAACAAATGTCTGTCTGTCCGTGTGTATGTGTGCACACGAAAACAGAAAAACATTAGCCACTTTTTCATACAGTAATTCTTAACCGATTTTCTCGCAACAAGTTGCATTCGACAGGGGACAATGTCTTGTTGATAACTATTGAATTTGATAACGATCGACCATTGCGTTTAAAAGTTATTAAGAAAATGGAATCGAACTATATAAGCGCCATATAAGGTTGGTGTCTTGGTTAAATGCGAGAAAGGCAGTATCACCACTTGGTGAATTAAGTTGAGTTTTTATATACAAAATGCTTTTCAAAAACTCACTCATTTTACGGGCATTTATCCTTAACCGATGTATTGCAAAAAGATCCATTTGACGATGCTGTCCCATTGTTTTGTATTGAAAATGACTGTCGTAGCCAAACGATTTGTCTTCCTTCTCCGTGGAAAACAAGCTTTGGACACCGATAAAGAATCAGCGTCCTTCCGCCTCAAGAAACGAACACTGAATGATCTTAATTTATATTCTGTCACCCTTCGAACAATCTACAATTTCCTGTCAGCCTACTGGGATTCAATTTCAAATTTCTTTTTATTAACTTCTTGAATTTCAAATTTGTTATCTGTTTATTGTCATTTGAAAATATTTTAGTTTATTTATTTATTTTTATTATGAAATAAGATATGTATACATTTTACTTTATCTATCAATTTAACCAAAAAACGCGAATAATTTATTCAGGCTCACTTTATTCCCCACAATATTGACCGTCTCTACTCTTTCACTTTTTACTCTGCTTATTATTTGAAGTTGCTTATACGAAAACATGAATTTAATTGTATTATTTTTTGTACCGGCTCATTTGTTTAAATATCAATAACAGCTGGGAATTTATTATTTGTAGCTATAAAGCATTGACGCTGTCCTAAACCTGCTCAGTTAACTCTGTTTAAAAATATTGATTTACTAAACCATTAACTAAACCAATCTAATTCAAATCCAATCCACATCCAATACAAATCAAATAGAAAAACTAAATCCAATCCAAACCCAATCCAAATTCAATCCAAATCCAATTCAAATCTAAACCAAATCCAACCCAAATACAATCCAAATCCAATCCAAATCCAATCCAAATCCAATCCAAATCCAATCCAAATCCAATCCAAATCCAATCCAAATCCAATCCAAATCCAATCCAAATCCAATCCAAATCCAATCCAAATCCAATCAAATACAATCCAAATCAATCCAAATCAATCAAATCAATCCAAATCAATCCAATCAATCAAATCAATCCAAATCAATCCAATCAATCCAAATCCAGTCAAATCAATCAAATCAATCCAAATCCAATCCAAATCCAATCCAAATCAATCAAATCAATCAAATCCAATCAAATCAATCCAAATCCAATCAAATCCAATCCAAATCCAGTCAAATCCAGTCAAATCAATCAGATCCAGTCCAAATCAATCCAGGTCAGTCCAAATCAATCCAGATCAATCCAAATCCAGTCAAATCCAGTCAAATCAGTCCAGATCCAGTCAAATCCAGTCAGATCCAGTCAGATCAGTCAGGTCAGTCAGATCCAGTCCAGATCCAGTCGATCAGTCCAGATCAGTCCAAATCCAGTCAAGTCAGTCATCCAGTCAGGTCAGTCCAAATCCAGTCAGATCCAGTCCAGATCAGTCAAATCAGTCAAGATCAGTCCAGATCCAGTCCAGATCAGTCCAAATCAGATCCAGTCAGTCCAGGTCAGTCCAGATCGGTCAAGATCGGTCCAGGTCAGTCCAGATCCAGTCCAGATCCAGTCCAGATCAGTCGGTCAGTCAGATCCAGTCAGATCAGTCCAGGTCGATCCAGATCAGTCCAAATCCAGTCCAGATCAGTCAGGTCAGTCAGGTCAATCAAGTCAGTCCAGATCCAGTCAGATCCAGTCCAGATCGGTCCAGATCCAGTCAGGTCAGTCAAGGATCAGTCCAAATCCAGTCCAGATCCAGTCGATCAGTCCAGATCAGATCGGTCAGTCAGGTCAGTCCAGATCCAGTCAGATCGGTCCAAGTCAGTCCAGATCGATCCAGATCGATCCAAGTCAGTCGATCCAGATCCAGTCCAGATCAGTCAGATCAGTCCAGATCCAGTCAGTCCAGTCAAGTCCAGTCCAGATCAGTCAAGTCAGTCAGATCCAGTCCAGATCCAGTCCAGATCAGTCCAGATCCAGTCCAGATCCAGTCAGATCCAGGTCGATCCAGTCAGATCCAGTCCAAGTCAGTCCAGATCCAGTCAGGTCAGTCCGATCCAGTCAAGTCAGTCAGATCCAGTCGATCCAGTCGGTCCAGTCAGTCCAGTCAGTCAGGTCAGTCCAGATCCAGTCAGATCAGTCAGGTCAGTCAGATCAGTCCAGATCCAGTCAGGTCAGTCAGATCCAGTCAAGTCAGTCAGTCAGTCCAGGTCAGTCCAGTCAGTCAGATCCAGTCAAATCCAGTCAAGGTCAGTCCAAGATCCAGTCCAGATCAGTCCAGATCCAGTCAAGATCCAGTCCAGATCCAGTCAAAGATCAGTCAGATCCAGTCAGATCAGTCCAGGTCAGTCCAGATCCAGTCCAGATCAGTCAGATCAGTCCAGATCAGTCAGGTCAGTCCAGATCCAGTCCAGATCCAGTCCAGATCGGTCCAGATCAGTCCAGATCCAGTCCAGATCCAGTCCAGATCCAGTCCAAGTCAGTCCAGGTCAGTCAGATCCAGTCCAGATCCAGTCAGATCCAGTCAGGTCAGTCAGATCAGTCCAGATCCGGTCAGATCCAGTCAGGTCAGTCAGGTCAGTCCAGATCCAGTCCAGGTCAGTCAGGTCCAGTCCAGATCAGTCAGATCAGTCCAGATCCAGTCCAGATCGGTCCAGATCGATCCAGATCAGTCCAAGTCAGTCAAGATCCAGTCCAGGTCCAGTCCAGGTCAGTCAGGTCAGTCCAGATCGAGTCCAGATCCAGTCCAGATCAGTCCAGATCCAGTCCAGGTCAGTCCAGATCCAGTCAGGTCAGTCCAAATCAGTCCAGATCCAGTCCAGATCAGTCCGGTCCAAGTCAGATCCAAGTCAGTCAAGTCGGTCCAGATCCAGTCCAGATCCAGTCCAGATCAGTCAGGTCAGTCAGGTCAGTCCAGATCCAGTCCAGATCCAGTCAGGTCAGTCAATCCAGATCCAGTCCAGAGTCAGTCCAAGATCCAGTCAGGTCAGTCAAGTCAGTCCAGATCCAGTCCAGATCCAGTCAAATCCAGTCGATCAGTCCAGTCCAGTCAAGATCAGTCAAGTCCAGTCCGATCCAGTCCAGATCGGTCCAGATCCAGTCAAATCCAGTCAAATCAGTCAAATCAGTCCAAATCCAGTCCAGTCGGTCAGATCAATCCAGATCCAGTCAGGTCAGTCAGATCCAGTCCAGATCCAAATCAGATCCAAGTCAAATCCAGATCGATCCAGTCAAGTCCAGGTCAGTCAGGTCCAGTCAGATCCAGTCAGATCAGTCCAAGATCCAGTCCAGATCCAGTCGATCAGTCAGATCCAGTCCAGATCAATTGAATCCAGTCCAGGTCAGTCAAATCGGTCCAAATCAGTCAAATCCAGTCAGATCCAGTCCAAATCCAGTCAAATCCAATCCAGATCCAGTCAGGTCAGTCCGATCCAGTCCAGATCCAAATCAATCCAGATCCAGTCCAAGTCAAAGATCCAGTCAGGTCCAGTCAGGTCAGTCAGATCCAGTCAATCAAGTCAGTCAATCCGAGTCAGATCCAGTCAAGTCAGATCCAGTCCAAATCAATCCAGGTCCAGTCCAGATCCAGTCCAGATCAGTCCAAATCAGTCCAGATCAGTCAAGATCCAGTCCAGGTCAGTCCAGATCCAGTCAGATCCAGTCCAGGTCAGTCAGATCCAGTCCAGATCCAGTCCAGATCAATCCAGATCCAGTCCGATCCAGTCAAATCAGTCCAGATCAGTCAGGTCAGTCCAGATCCAGTCAAATCAGTCCAGATCCAGTCCAGATCCAGTCCAGGTCAGTCCAGATCCAGTCAGATCCAGTCCAGATCAGTCCAGATCCAGTCCAAATCCAGTCAGATCAGTCAAATCCAGTCAAATCAGTCAATCAGTCCAAATCGGTCAATCAAATCCAATCAGTCAATCCAGTCGATCAGGTCCAAATCAGATCCAGTCAAGTCAGTCAGATCGGTCAGTCCAAGGTCAATCAAATCCAGTCCAATCAGTCAAATCAGTCAGGTCAATCCAAATCCAGTCCAAATCAATCCAAATCCAATCCAATCAATCCAAATCAACCAAATCAATCCAAATCAATCCAATCCAATCCAAATCCAAATCCAAACCAATCCAAATCAATCAAATCCAATCCAAACCAATCAAATCCAATCCAAATCAATCCAAATCAATCAAATCCAATCCAAATCAATCCAATCCAATCAAATCAATCCAAATCTAATCAAATCCAATCCAAATCCAATCCAAATCCAATCCAAATCCAATCCAAATCCAATCCAAATCCAATCCAAATCCAATCCAAATCCAATCCAAATCCAAATCCAATCCAAATCCAATCCAACACAGATAAAAATATATTGTGATTTTAAATGTATTTTCATGCACATATTTGGAGCATGCAAATAAACTTAATATTCAATCGATCTCACTATTCTTTTAAATCGAAATAAATTTGAACGGTGCTTGCTTGTAAGATTCAATCAAATTTAATTGAATATCGAATGTTAATTCGTTTGATGGGATAAGCTACAATATTACACGCCGTTGAATTTTCAAAATTATTTGCTGTGAAATCCAATCTAAATACAATCCAAATCCAATCCAAATCCAATCCAAATCCAATCCAAAACCAATCCAAATCCAATCCAAATCCAATCCAAATCCAAATCCAATCCAAATCCAATCCAAATCCAACCCAAATCCAATCCAAATCCTATCCAAATCCAATCTTCTCCCCATGTTCGAATTCTTCATACATATGATGTTATATTTATATGGAGCGTAAGATATTGACCGAGCCCCCCTCCCCCTATAAGTGCTTACGTAATATGTGTACGGTCCCTAGAGTGGATAGGCTTATTATTTACATTGAGTTATGGGCATTATAGTCATTTGGATCAGCATAAGTCAAATATTTTTATCATGGACGTTTTCAATTTAGTGCTATGGCCTAGTTGCGAACAAATCGGTTAAGGGTAAGTGCAAAAGATATTTTAGTTACCAGATAAAGATTGTCGCTTCGGTTCCCCAAATGGCTCTGAATTATTGTGCACATAAATACACATACATACGCAACACACACACACACACACACACACACACACACACACACTGATATCACCTTATTTCGTCGAACAGAGTCAATCGGTATGCAACACTATGGGTCTATGATACTTCGATAAAAAGTTCGGTTTTGGAGCGACCATATAGCATTTACGTACAATAAACGTAATATTAACGTAACAGCATGATCTTATATTGATAAGTTAAACTTTTAGAGCCATTTTGTCTTAATTTTAGAACAGTCTCCTAAAAGAATTCATAATACAAGACCCACTTTTCTAGCACAGCTTATAGATAACGGCTGATTTCGAAAGTATTTGTGCTTTATAACCTGAAACAAATGGGAATCTATAAAACAGACTCTCTGCAAAGCAGCAACAAAAGCACTCACAAAATAGCAGTTCCAAACACGTTCCCTCACTAGCTTCAGTGAAAAGTGCCCATTAGGTTCAAATGCCATTGCTAGAAGCATTCCATTCAGCCTAATTGAGCGTAAGGCCATATGCCCTATGAGCTTTGCTAATTTTTTTTCCCGGTCAGCGAACATTGAATTCCAATAAGTGCCCTGTAGGAAATAATTGAAATACTCACAGACCAGTGACCACACTAAAAACTAGGTAACCAATAAATCCTAGATGCTTCTCTCTGGCTTGTTGGTTGCTTCGCTATTCAAATCGTTTTTTTGTGAAGAGTAGCTTCCTAAAGGACGGTCCGCCCACAATTAGCTCTATAATTTTACTTTCAAATACTTGTCCTTGACTTGAAACGAATAAACTAGCATTCCATTTGATCAAAGCATCCTTCCAAAGTAATGATTTTCTCAGTGGTTTCCTTGAATTGAAGATTGCCGAAACATGGTATCATGAAGACGAGTGTCTTATAAAATGCAGTACTCAGTATGGCATTATTTTTAGAATTCATCTACATTCACAGCACCATTGAAACGAATTCAGCATCGCAATTTGCGTCTTGATTGTTACCTATTTGCAACTACTCATGCCAGTTAGTTGGAAATATATCGTTACCTAGGCAATAAATGCAAAGCAATAGTCGTAAATATATTCCTAGGATCTTTTTTTTTTCACGCTGCCACTTGTTCGTTCGCGCAACATTGCATTCTACCGTTTACAATTTTTAAATTGCAAAAAATAGGTAAGCCCTCGGAATGTAGGTGCCATGAAATACGGCACGATGTACCGGATGCATGCGCCGGTGCCGAGAGGTAGTTATTCCCGAAAGGAAGCGCCAATCTAGGACTATCTAAGCAAGAGCCAACCGGTTCGAGTCAAGTGACGGTTCTTCGTCATACTTACCTCTGCTGGCGGGGCGTAAACTTTAAACTGTCTGGGTCTAAATGTGTACGACGTGTCGATGGTATGCCAGTGGATGTAAACCGTGCAACGAAAAGGAGTTTTCAATATTAGAAATGGACTGTAATATTTTTTTTGTAATGCCGCGTTTTAAAATGTTAGGATACGGAATTATCACGGAATGTTTTTACTATAAGAAAATTATTTTGAGCTTTTTAGTGGAATGTCTTCACTTGTCATAAGACGAATTAATACAATCCCATTGAATTCCACCACTTAATTGTATCTTGACAGATACGTATTTCGACCTCAAAAGTAAGGCCCAAGCTTGACTCAAGTCGAGTCAAGTACGAGACACTGAAGACGGCCTTACTGTTGAGGTCGAAATACGTATCTGTCAAGATACAATTAAGTGGTGGAATTCAATGGGATTGTATTAACTCGTCTTATGACAAGTGATGTTTTTACTGCCATAATTACCAAATCATTTTGCTAATTGGGTGGCTTAACCCGTTTTGGCCCGGCCTACGATTTCAAATTATAAAATCCACCGTTCTCTTGTTTTTCGACCGATTTGCATGAAATTTGGAGAAAAGATGCATTAAAGCCTATATTTTTGTGTAGATGTATTGATTTGATGATTGGGTCTTTGGGGGCGGTTTAATCGAGGGGGTCCCCTGGGTCAAATGGGGTCAAAAATGGGTCAACTTCCTTTTAATCGTGGATAATTAGTAGTAGGGTAAGACGGTATAATACGCCCCACTTTGATTTCTAGAAAACTATAACTAACTAAGGGTCAAAATCAGTTGGTACCTATAAATTGTTGTAAAACCATCATGCTATGTGAATATAGGAGTATTTTTGTATTTAATAATAAAAATAATAGAAAAATACAAAAAGTTACAGTTTTGATGTAACTTTCATGTAACATTGACGTCATACCAAACAAACTGAAAACGAGGATTTCCAACCACCGCTCCTGTTCCAACAGACTGCAAAGCTTGTGGGATCAAGGCAAAACTGCGGAAGACCAAGAGATAGCTATGCTTCGGGAACGAACAGCGCTACTCGATCACTCCATCGTCAACCAACACGCCTTTGCATTCGACCGCACACAAATATTAGACTCTAGTTTTAAGAAACAAAATTTACACATTCTCGAAACTTGTCACATTGTAAACACACAACACACAGTCAATAAACGTACAGACACAGACAATTTGAGCAGTACGTACGCCGGCATACTACATACATTGAAAAACAATAGATGTAGTAGAGCCGATCCTTAGCCGTGCGGTAAGACGGGCGGCTACAAAGCAAGACCATGCTGAGGGTGGCTGGGTTCGATTCCCGGTGCCGGTCTAGGCAATTTTCGGATTGGAAATTGTCTCGACTTTCCTGGGCATAAAAGTATCATCGTGCTAGCCTCATGATATACGAATGCAAAAATGGTAACCTGGCTTAGAAACTTCGCAGTTAATAACTGTGGAAGTGCTTAATGAACACTAAGCTGCGAGGCGGCTCTGTCCCAGCGTGGGGATGTAATGCCAATAAGAAGAAGAAGAAGAGCCGATCAACAGATAGGACAGCCATCACAACACAATCCGACACAACCAGAGTAAAAGTGGCGCCAAACAGAAAAGTGCACCAAAAAGTTTCTGCGAGCCGGGTCAATTCAAATTTTCCGCCCTACCTCACACAAGACAGGGCAAAGTAAGTTTAATTGATCTAAAAATGACCGCCTACACAGTGAGTGCTCCGGATAACGTTGTTTCTCTCGTTGTAGCGAATTGTGGTGACAAATAGGTCCTATGCTGAGGGCTAATGTGACAATAAAACGGATCATAGTTAGTAAGTACACTAAGCATAAAAACATAAACACAACATAAACACATTCATTGTCCACAGACTCCTTGAAAAAGGCACAATACATGTGTCCGAAACGTCGGATGAAAACATAAAACCCCGTTTTTGATCCCAAAAGACTGAAAGCCAAAACCTCAAACGTCGCCATTTTAGTCGAATCAATTAAGAAAGTTACGTGTTATCTGTAATATTTTTATATGACTAATCACGGGTAATACATTTGCGACTTCCTGGACTACCAAATAACACAATATATTGCATAAATTGCGTTGAAAAGTAAAAAGTTATCAAAGAGTTGCCTTAGGGGGGGGGGGCATATTATACCGTCTTAACCTAAATGGTCTCAATAATGATGCCATCGTTTTTATTCATCATTTTGCAATAGTCGGAATGGAAACTGCACGTTTGGACCTCCAAAATCCGGTTACAGATGTTCCGGGAACCTGGTTCCCCCAGGGAAGAAGTCACTTTTTGAGTGGTTCTGAAACCCAGCTTGCGACACATCACACTTCATGATTTTTTCAACACAAGTACACTAGAAGGCATTTGCACAGCATCTAGACACATTGGCCACTTTCGGAGGTTTCCTGGGAACCTGAAGCCCTCAGGGAAGTGGTCACTTTTTGATTGATTCCGAAACCCAGCTTGCGACACAACGAAATTCATGGTTTTGCAACTCAAATACAATAGAAGACATTTGCAGAACATCTGAGCGCATTGGCCACCCCCGAAGGTTCCCTGGGAACCTTATGCCCCTAGGAAAATGGTCACTTTTTGAGTGGTTCTGAGACCCAGCTTGCGACACATCACACTTCATGATTTTTCAACACAAATACAATAGAAGACATTTGCAGAGCATCTGGGCACATCGGCCACTTCCGGGGGTTCCCTGGGAACCTGATGCCCCCAGGGGAGTGGCCTTTTTTAATGGTTCCGAAAAATAGCTTGCGACACATCATGTGTTTCTGAGCATACTTTCCTGCACCAAACTGGGAATCTAACCCAGCTTTGTTCAGTATGGTCTTGCTTTGTAGCCGTGCATCTTATCTCACTGCTAAGGAAGGCCTCATATAGCATATTTACCGGTAAAAAATAGTGGCCAATGTATCTAAATGCAGCGTAATTATCTTTAATTAAATCTGTGTTACAAAACCATGAAACTTGATTTATTGCTATATAGCTTTCAAAACCACCTAACAATGGCCACTTACGTGAAGACACCAGGTTTCAGGAGGAACTTGATATGTCGCAAGCTGAAGTACCATAAAAAAGTGATCACTTTTCTGGCTACATAGGCATCTCGCAAAGCTCAAGAAGTATTCAATTTGTCTTGCCGTTATGCTAATGTCTATTGTATTCATGTTTCAAAATCATGTAGTGGTGCCATGATATATAGCAAGCTGGGTTTCAGGACCTTTCAAACAGTGGCCGCTTCCCTAGGGGGGAGGTTTCCAGCGAATGAGTCCAATGTCCCCACATGCTCTGCAAATGTGCAAATGCCTTCTACTGATTTATGTTACAAAATCATCAAGTTCGATGTGTCGCAAGCTGGGTTTCATAACCACCCAAGGTTGTGAAATGCAGTAGGTTTCCATGGAACCTCCGCAATTGGCCAATGTGCCCAGATACTCTGCAAATGTCTTCTATTGTATTTGTATTGCAAAATCAGAAAATTTGATGTGTGCAACTTTCAACTAGCAATAATCGCACCTCGTTTGTACCTCATTGATTACGATCGCCACTACGCTGACTAAAAGACCGAAAGTCTCGCTAATAAAGACAAAAAAATGTGTGTAACTGGGTTTCAGAACCATTCAAAAACCGACCACTTCCCCGAGAGCTCCAGCTTCCCAGGAAACCTCCGGCAGTGGCCAGTGTGCCCAGATGGTCTGCAAATACCTTCTATGGAATTTGTGTTGCAAAATCAAGAAGTTTTATGTTTTGCAAGCTGGACTTCAGAATCGCTAAAAAGTTACTACTTCTCTTGGGGCTCCAGGTTCCCAAGGAACCTCAGGATATGGCCCATGTGCTCAGATGATCTTTAAATGTTTTTTATTTTATTTCCAGAAAAAGGGCGGAGTGCCCTCAGCAATACATAAAAGTCTTCTCCATTCAGCTCGGTCCATGGCTGCACTTCGCCAACCACGCAGTCGTCCTCCACCTGATCGATCCACCTTGCCCGATGTGCACATTCTGGCTACGTGCCCGGCCCACAGCAGTGTTCCGATTTTCGCGGTGTGAACGATGGATGGTTCTCCCAACAGCTGATGCAACTCGTGGTTCATTCGCCTCCTCACGTACTGTTCGCCATCTGCACCCCACCATAGATGTTACGCAACACTTTCCTTTCGATAACTCCCAGTGCGCGTTGGTCCTCCACGCGCATTGTCCAGGTCTCGTGTCCGTAGAGAACTAGCGGTCTAATAAGCGTTTTGTAGATAGTCAGTTTGGTACGGCTGTGAACTCTATTCGATCGGAGCGTTTTGCGGAGTCCTAAGTACGTACGATTTCCTGCCATGATGCGTCTCCGAATTTCTCTGCTGGTATCGTTATCGGCGGTCACCAGTGAGCCCAAGTACACGAATTCTTCAACCACCTCGATTTCGTCACCACCGATAGAAACTCGTGATGGGTGGCTTACATTGACCTCTCTTGAGCCTCTTCCTATCATGTACTTCGTCTTAGACGTGTTGATGGCTAGTCCAATCCGTTTAGCTGTTCAATCTGATGAAGGGTTCCTCCATCCTCTCAAAGTTACGTGCCATGATATCAATGTCGTCGGCGAAACCAAATAACTGGACGGACTTCGTGAAAATCGTACCACTCGTGTCAATCCCTGCCCTTCGTATTACTCCCTCCAAAGCGGTATTGACATATATGACGATAGCAGACACGAAAGACCGTCACCTTGCCGTAACCCTCTACGCGTTTCGAAGGGACTCGAGAATGCCCCTGAAACTCGAACTACGCACATCACCCGATCCATCGTCGCCTTGATCAACCGTATCAGTTTATCCGGAAATCCGCTTTCGTGCATTAGCTGCCATAGCTGGTCCCGATCGATTGTATCATATGCGGCTTTGAAGTCGATAAATAGATGATGTGTGGGCACGTTGTATTCGCGGCATTTCTGCAATACCTGACGTATGGCGAACACCTGGTCTGTGGTAGAGCGTTCACCCATAAATCCCGCCTGGTACTGCCCCACGAACTCTCTTGCAATTGGTGTTAGTCGGCGGCATAAAATTTGGGAGAGTACCTTGTAGGCGGCGTTCAGCAGTGTGATTGCGCAGTAGTTGCTACAATCCAGCTTATCGCCCTTTTTGTAGATGGGACACACGACATCTTCCATCAACTCCTGCGGCAGAACCTCATCCCAGTGCAGCGCTCTAGCCACCCGAGCAGCACACATGTTGCACATAGATTACAGTAACTCATATGTGACCAGATTCAGTCACAATAAGGTTGCTGTAACCAATTTCACTTGACTTGTGCTGCTTGGGCAGTGCCTCACCACCGTGTTTAAATAGCTCTCCAGGTCAACTCCAGGGGCTTTGTTGTTTTCCAGCCGGCCGATTTCCTCCTGGAGATTCGAAGCCGGAAGTCGTATGTCCTGCGCGCGTGCTCCAAGGTTCATTACCATACCGCCACCGTTGTCTGCCATATCGCCATTCAGGTGCTCTTCGTAGTGCTGCTGCCACCTTTGGATCACCTCACGCTCGTTTGTAAGAAGGTTCCCGTTTATGTCCTTACACATATCGGGCTGTGGCACGTGACCTTACGTGAACGGTTCAATTTCTCATAGAACATTCGTGCGTTATTAGTGCGGTACAGTTCCTCCGTCTCTTCACGGTCTCGATCTTCCTGCTGGCGCTTTTTCCTCCGGAAAATCGAGTTTTGTCTGTTCCGCGCCCGTTTGAATCATGCATCGTTCGCCCTCGTGCGGTATTGCAGCAATCTCGCCCATTCTGCATTTTTCTCTTCCACTAACTGCTTACATCCGCCGTCATATCAGTCGTTTCTCTGATCCGGGGCCACCGTGCCTAGTGCAGCGGTTGCGGTACTTCCAATAGCGGATCGAATATCTCTCCAGCCATCTTCAAGAGATGCTGCGCCTAGCTGCTCTTCCGTTGGGAGTGCCACTTCCAGCTGCTGCGCGTAGTCATGGGCTGGTCTACCGTCTTGTAGCCACCCAATGTATAGCCGCGGCGGAGGACTCAGACGCGTGTTGTACACCGTCGAGAGTTTTGAGCACAGACATACTGCAACAAGGTAGGATCTGTAAATATTTTCTATTATATTTGTGTTGCATAATCATGAAGTTTGATGTGTCGCAAGCTGGGTTTAAGAGTCACTTAAAAAGCGACCACTTCCCTGAGGGCATCAGGTTCCCAGAACCTCCGAAAGTGGCCAATGCGCTCAGATGTTCTGCAAATGTCTTCTATTGTATTTGCGTTGCAAAATCATAAAGTTTGATGTGTCGCAAGGGGCCATCCAGAAACCACGTGGTCATATTTTTTAAGATTTTCAACCCCCCCCTCTCCCCATGTGGTTTATCGTGGTCATTTGGCAGACCCCCCTCCCCCCCCTTTGACCACGTGGTTTTTTTCAAGTGCAATTTTTTTTAAAACCCTTATATGACGAAAACATATGGTTCATCCGATCAATTTAAAAGATGGACAATATTAACTGATTCAAAATCAAACTAAACCCAGCATGGAAATTATAAATTTTTATGAATTTGAACATTTTGATTATGTTATCAAGTTGTAATGTGTATCAGGTATTAGTAAATCTATAACTCACACACCAGGAGGATATATTTGGGTTCCTTTTGGTATTCTAGAATTTATTGTTATATTTTGGTATTTAACCCTCTCAGGACGATTTTTTTCACATGGATTTAACGTACATATTTAGGGTTTTCCACTCGATCTTGCCAAAACTAGTATGGAAAGAACTAAAAAGTCTTTCTTTTTTTTCGGGTGTCATAGGCCAAACTGCTCTGAAGTACATATCCTAGAAAGCGCTTGAAAGTATTAAAAATCATGTCAAGAAACGAAATGTCCTAAGACATGATATTACGGAGTTTTGAAACGACCCGATCAACCAAGTCCTGAACGATGTATCCGTGCATCGCTAAGCATCCAAGCAGGTCCATTGAGCCGATGCGATTTCATTTATTACTTTCACAAGCTACAATGAGTCGATGTTCTAAGATAGGATATCGACTGAAATGAAAACTCAGCCTAATTTTTTTTTTAAATTTTCCATAACAATTAGGAAATTTCCAATAAAGATATCATGGTATTAGCAATAAAAAACCCAAATTTATCCACCAGTGGTGATTATGCCTTTCTCGATTCAATGTGTTGAATTTGAATTAGTATGGTAAATGCAACGTAAATTGCCTACATTTAGGCGGTTAATAGCTTTGATGCGATTATATCACGATGCTTAAAAATAACTCAACTATGAGAGTAATGGATTGCGTCACGGCTAAATTGATTAACGATTTAAAATGTGCATGTACACAGCGTATTTGATAAAAGAAAAATAGAAATATTATTCAAACCGCATGAGATATTAGCAAACAAAAACAATAGTGTCCAACTAGGAAAGTTTCTCCGTCGAATGAAACTAGTTGCACTCGAATCGGTCAAGTCCTTCTATATGAAACGTGTTTAACAATAAAAAATTCCCGGGGCTACACACACACACAGTCAGACATGTGCTCAGTTTTTCGAGCTGAGTCGATTGGTATATAACACTATGGGTCTCCGAGCCTTCTATCAAAATTTGGCTTTTGGAGTGAAATTAAAGCCTTCTGGTACAACTTTGTTGTACGAGAAAGGCAAAACTATTATAGTATAATATGATTATAATACGATTAGCTTTAGGCTTATTTACATCATCAAAGTTATTTTCGTTGTTTCCTAGTATCTCTAATTCAAGCAAAAACTAATGTAATGGCTTTGTGAACAGCTGTGTGTATTCAGTGATAAGACGTTTCTCAAGCTCTGAGGAAATGGTGTCATAGCAGAGTTGGCAATACATGCTTTGTATCTTATCAAACATAATTACAGTGAACCTCCTCGTTAATTTAATGTTGATAATTTTTTTAACTTTATTATTGTGTTTTTTTAATGATACATCAAGTTTAACGCAAATGTTGATAAACTATAACCATATAAAAGCATTGATGATTATCGATCAGGGAATCAATTTTTCTGAAATGCGAAAAAAATGACAAAGATCCGAAAAAATTTGTCAGCAACAAAAAAGAAGACAATCTTGTTGCTAACTTTTCATCCCGTTATTATCCCGCATTATTTCTAGAGCAAATTTCGGTTTTATGCTATCATAGTTTCTGCTTTTATAGAAATATTCGAAAATCGAACAATGATTACAAAATTAGCATTGTATTTTCGGAAATATCAGAGCATGCAAGGCAAATGATTCTTGTCATATTGTGTTCGGGTTCTGATAAAGGTTTGTCGCTAAGTGCGTTTGTCAGTAACAAACTCTATTGACGACAAAGGATTGTTAGGCGTTGCTCGAATATTGATTTCCTGTTATCGATGCAATAAAATTAATAATTTTAGCTGTAAAATTTAAATTATGTTATTACAAAATTATAAGAAAAGTGGAATTTAAACTAAAGCAACTTCGAATTTTCGGCTGCTTAATCAAACGGACGTATATGATGTTGTAAAGAAAGCTTCAAACGTCGATTTAGAAATCTAATGGCACTCTCACGCAAACTAACACCACCAACAGGTAGCCGCGGCCTTCCCTGTCTATGGTGACAGTTTACATGGGAGGGCTATCAGATCGGACAAATCGACGTTTGAATCTGTGTTCACAAAATCACATACGTCTTTTGAATAAATACCCGAAATGCGTTTTTAAGTTTTATTTCCTTATGACATTACTGTCAATCGTGATAAAAAATGTGAATATGATGCGCAGTAAATAGTGTCATAATAAACGTTGGCGATCTTGCCTCCTATTGGAAACTGACCCCACTTTCCCCTACTCATTGTATTTTTCTCTCCCTTTCGACAAACAACCACATCTCCCGATATATTGCTTAATTGGTGGTCAAGATGACTAAAGGCTAGTGGAAAAGGTTTTGGTTTTAGTGTCGGAATTGCGCTACTATGGACTGGACACCCATCCCCACACTATCTAAGTTTCCTCCCTCAGGTGTGTGCTTGCAGATTTCCATTTTGCAAAAACAACCAACATAATTTGTGATATTTTAACGGAACCTTATAGGGAATTCTGAACGACATACAATCAATACATTTATATTGCCAGGTAATACGTGCACAATTTGCATCACAATCGTGCATATACAGGAGTACATGCACTATTTGGTGAAATTGACCGGAAAATTAGAGAAGCATTCCCCCAATAATGAAATAAACACTTTCTTACTTTAATGCAGTCAATAGAATAGAACTTAAACTCGAAAAGGGTTAAAAGAAACAATTATTATTTTTCCTTAATACAAATGATCCGAAACAGATTTAACTCTGATCGGTCCTAGAGACGAGCCAGCCTTGGGCTAAAAGGCTCTCAAATAAAGACAAAATAAACTCTTAACGGTCTGTTCCGGTCTGTGCAGAACCGTTGCTACCATGGCACTGAATTCCACTTCCGACTCGGAAGCCGAGTCCATCGCAAACGAACCCTCCAGCTCGAGCAGTGGCCGCCACCCGGACGTTTACCAACCGGTTGAGCGTTTCTGCTGGCAGCATCATCCGCGGAACAGTCCTAGCAGCCGACTCGTGCATTCGCTGGTCCATTTTCTAATGGATAAACAGTCGGCCACAGCTCTCCACTTTGCAGACGTAGATCCGGACTCCTTCCTGATTTCATTTGACATGGGCCCAGGGTTGGATGGAGCCCGGGGCCACGACCCTCCCACCTAAATCCAGCCAGCCGTGGATGGGTCATCATATTACGCGTGTAGTTGTAAAGTTTGGGACATCCCTCGTACGGCCACTGGAAAACTTTCTGCTCTCTGTCGACTTTGCCTCTTCTGTTGCACCTGGATTCTTTTCGAGCAAAGTCGCACTGATACATGGTCATTTGCTGCACCCTTGGTAAGCGCCAAATCCGTCCACGTCCGTACACGAATTACACTTGGCGGAACATTCAAATGGCTCCAATTATTGGTGGTTCTAGACACGATCTCACTCAGTGAAAAAGCCGTCGGTGCGAAGCGAAACTGGATAACCGCTGACGAGCGTCCTTGGAACGGAAATTAAACGGTTATTTCACTCCTTTATTGAAAATTACTTACGAAAAATACTTACAACAATCGCAGCTTGAACAGAAAAACCGTGCGTTTGACAACTATGCTGTCAGTAATGCACGGTGAGAGAAACACGCGGAAAAGTGACAGCGTCTTTAGTGTCTTTTCAGTTGTATACACGGACAGATAAATCAACCCAAACTTTGAGTTCAATATACGCACTATTGAGAATATCGCTGAAAAAATTTACCCAAATTTGGGTAGTTTTCTATTGACGTCCGTAGAACTTTGCAGGCAAGAAAAGACCAAACTTCTGTAACTTGGAACAGCTCTTTATTATGAACGTGTGTTGGGATTAACGGTTTGAATTGGAATGAAAAAATAGTCCGTAGTTATTAGTTGGTATAAACAACTGGTAGTCACCCTTAGTGACCAACGATTGCTTGATCCGCAACACCCCCTCTCAATCGGTGACTCCAATTTTATTGCGAAGAAACTGGAATCGTCCAACGTCTAATGACTTGGTGAATAGGTCTGCTTGCTGCTCGGTAGTAGAAATTGATTCTAGTTTCATGTTCCCGGCAGCCACGTGATCCTTGATGAAATGATGCTTGATATCAATGTGTTTGATTCGCTTTGATTCAGCATTCTTGGCCAGTCCTATACACCCTCTATTATCTTCATATATTAGAACAGGATCCGACAGTGCCTTGCAGTTGAGGTCTTCCAGAAGTCCAGCTAACCATATTGCTTCAGATACTGCTGCGCTCAGTGCAACATATTCGGCTTCGCTTGACGACATGGAAACTGTAGCTTGTTTGCGACTTGCCCAGGATACTGTTGATCCAAAAACTTTGAACAGAAATCCCGTAACTGACTTGCGGTCTTCTGCATCGGAAGCCCAGTCGGCGTCTACGTATCCTACGATTGGTTTACTATCTTCGTTTTTTGTAAAATGTAGACCCATGGTAGCTGATCCCTTTAGGTATCTGGCAATGCGCTTGAGTGCCTGCCAATGGTTATCCGTCGGTTTTGTTGAAATCTTCCCATATAGCTGACCGGATAGCACAAATCAGGTCGCACACACAGCATTTGATACATCATACTCCCGAGAAGCTCCCGGTAAGGCTGGGAGGTACAACATCCTTCGCGTCTTAGTTGGAGTCCTTTTTCCATCGGGGATTTGCTTGGATTGCACTCAGCCATGCCGAATTTTTCCAGGATTTTCAAAGCAGCTGTCTCTTGAGTTAACTTCAGTTCAGTACGATTCGAGTTAAATTCAAACCGCATTCCCAAGAAAAAATTTGTTTCGCCGCAGTCGGTCATCTCAAACTCTTTTGTAAGGCAGTGCTTCAATTTTTCGATCGTTCGTATGTTTCTTCCGGCTATCATGAGGTCATCTACATAAAGCACTAGATAAACCTCATCACCTTCGGCGGTGGACACGTAAAGGCAGTAATCTCGGTTTGATCGACGGAACCCTAGTTTGAGCAGCGTTGAATTGAACCTGTCATTCCAGCATCGTGGAGCTTGTTTTAAGCCATATAGGGATTTCTGAAGTCTGCAAATCGTACCTCCTTTTGCTTCTACGCCTTGGGGTACTTCCATGTAGAGAACCTCCTTCAGCACACCATGGAGAAAAGCCGTCTTGACATCCATCTGGTGTATATGAAAGCCCTGATTGATGGCAACAGCTAACACCACACGAACCGTTGACAGTTTGGCTACTGGGGCAAACGTATCTTCAAAATCAATTCCTGGACGTTGGAGGAACCCTTTTACCACCAGTCGCGCTTTATATCGAATCGGGCGACCAGCCTCGTCCTCTTTGAGCCGGAAGACCCATTTTGTCTTGAGAGGCTTCACACCGCCAGGATTCTTCATCAGCTTCCACACATTGTTAGCCTTCATTGAGTTCAGCTCGTCCTGCACTGCTTGGTACCAAAGGGCACGATCCTCACGGGTATCAATCTCATTATAAGTTTCGGGAGCATCTGATGGAATGGGAAAACCAACAGCATTTGCGCTAAACCCAGTAAGATAGTTGAGAAACTTACCGGGAAATCGGCGCTCCCGTTCGCTGCGCCTCGTGGACTGCTCGCCACTTGGGCCAGAAGACATGTCCAGATCTGAATGCGAAGGGAGCGCAGTGTCATCGTATTCCGTTACATCTTCAACTTCTGCATCATCAGTGCCATCTTCGAGCAAGGCTTGATTATCAGGCTGTAGAGTTTCAATTTGCACATCGAACTGCTCGGTTTGCTCTTCCCCCTCTTGCTCGTAGACTATGGGAACCACCAGATTTTCATTAGCACGATCTTCTCCATCATTGGCCCAGGGGAAACAGTTTTCATTGAACTTTACGTCACGAGCAATCACAATTTGTTTCGATTCTTCGTTCCATAGCCGGTAGCCATTGGGTGCGTACCCGACCATGAACAGCTTGCGACTCTTCGCATCCAATTTCTTTCGGTGTTGGTTCGGTATCCATGCAAAAGCTTGACAACCAAAACTCGAACCTTTTCTAGACTTGGCTTCTTCTTGTACCAGAGTTCAGCCGGTGTGACATTTCTTGGCAACGCAGAGGTTGAGCTTCGATTTAGCAGGTACACGGCCGTCAACACGGCCTCACACCACAGCGATTTTGGAGAATTTGATCCGATTAGCATAGTACGTACCTTTTCTATCAAAGTTCTGTTGAATCTCTCCGCAACTCCATTTTGCTGCGGTGAGTAGGCTACCGTAGGTTCAATCTGGATTCCCATCGCTTTGTAATACTGCTTCTGGCTATTCGAACAATATTCACGTCCCTGGTCTACCGTAAGTTTTGAGATCTTGTTACCAAATGCTGCTGTTGCCATCGCCGCAAACTCTTGAAATACTTGAAATACCTCTGATTTCTTTCTTAACAGATATACGGCAGCAAAATGAGAATGATCGTCAATAAACGAAACGAAGTAGCGGTGCCCATCCCAAGACATAGGTTCAATCGGTCCACATACATCAGAATGGATACGTCCCAACGGTCGAGTTGCCCGATCTCTTGCACCATTGAATGGCTCCCGGCTGTGTTTACCGAGGACACACACGTCACAGAACTTCAACTTCTCCGGTTTAAAACATACACCAAGGGCAAGATTTTCACGCACCATTGTAGCCATACCGCTTTCACTGATGTGACCAAGCCGACGATGCCACAGTTCGGCACACTCCACTTCAGCCAAGCTAGCATTAGCTCGTTGTACCGCTATATCAAGAACGTAAAGGTTTCCTCGTAGATGCGCCGTTGCAATAGTCTTACCGTTCATCTTCAGCATCACCATCTTGTTGTTAAAGACAACTTCAACACCAGCCTTGGTTAACTTCTTCACCGACATGAGGTTGTCCCTGAGAGTCGGAACGTATAGTACATCCTTCGCGTGCATCAGTACGCCATAATTGCTCATTCCACGGATGACACCTGCTTCCTTAGCCACTAGGGGATTCGCCATTCTTAGCTATGTCGATGTACACTGGTTGCTTCAAGGTTTCTACAGTTGAAAAATGGTGCTTCGCATTAACCATATGATCGCTGGCCCCGGAGTCCAGCAGAAACTCGAGCTTTTCACCGCAGCTCTTCCGTTTTATTGCACTGTCTGCCATGAACACGACTGACCTTGATTCGTTCGCTGCATTGGCTTTGGGCTTATTCCTACAATCCTTCTTCATGTGACCACGCTTGCCACAGCCATGACATTTTCCGTTAAACTTCTCGCTTCCATGTCTCCGGCGTTGATCTCCAGCAAATGCAGTAGGTTTTTCTTCATAACTATGCATTCGATCCAAACGCTTCGATTCATCACTAAGCAACCGGGTCTTCATCACATCATATGTCAATTCATCTTCCGGAAGATTTTCAAGAGCGGTCATAAGGGGGTCATACGACTCCGGAAGCGTTAAACTTAAGGCTGCACAAACATCGCTTTCTTCAAGATTTGAGCCGGCCACTCGGAGTTGTCGAATGAGGTCCTCAAACTTTAGCAGGTGGGCGCGCAATGATGTCCCTTCCTTCAATTGAAGACGAGCGATCTGCTTCCTAATTACCGTTTGCTTTCCGGCCGATTTCTTGGCAAACGTATCTTCAAGAATCTTCCACATTTCTTTGGTCGTATTCTTTTCTCGGATACATCCCAAGTACTCGTCCGACACCAAGCTCACCAGCAGGGATTTCGCCTTACAGTCCATTTCCCTGAACTTCACAGCTTCGTCAGCCGCTGCTGGAACATCCTTCACCACAGCGTCCCACACCTTCGAGGCTTCGAGATACACTTGAACACGAAACTTCCAGGTATCGTAGCCAATTCCAGAAAACTGAGGGATTCCGTGAACGGTCACTTCTTTCTTGCTGTCGCCCATAACCTATTGACGTCCGTAGAACTTTGCAGGCAAGAAAAGACCAAACTTCTGTAACTTGGAACAGCTCTTTATTATGAACGTGTGTTGGGATTAACGGTTTGAATTGGAATGAAAAAATAGTCCGTAGTTATTAGTTGGTATAAACAACTGGTAGTCACCCTTAGTGACCAACGATTGCTTGATCCGCAACATTTTCCCTTTCTTTCCCATGATTGCTATCAAAACTAGAGCAAGATGCAAACACCTCACCGAGGTTGCTCAGCCCAATAACCCAAATTTGAGTAAATTCAATATTCTCTATTTTGGGTTGATCAAGGTCCGCTTTGGATAAATTAAACTCAGCTTTGGGTAAATTGTTTACATGGGATTAAAGGCAAACTACCTAGTGCCAGAAAAGTCATTTTACTCAAATTTGGGTTATTGGCCCAAACCACGGTTTTGAGTGCAAACAACCCACTTTTGGGTAGTTTCGGTTTTCAGTGTAGGACTCCTACACACCGATTGAGAATTAAGCGCAACACGAGAAAATCGCGAGTGTCGGATCCCGGTATTAGTCCCTGGTTCCGTCGACGATGCAATAAATTATTATCTATTGTACACGTAAAAAAATAACCTTATATCTCGCTTAACTTTTCAAAAGGTCTTAAGTACCATTTTTTTCATGAATTAATTTGAATAGCGCAATCAACAGACCAATATGAAATTTTTTGATTGCAGTACTCAAATAAATTCATGAAAAAAATGTTACTTAGGACCTTTTGAAAAGTTAAGCGAGATATGTTATGTCAAAAAACCATTCGAAAATACTTATACTCTTCATTATGCCACCTTATGAATGATCCCATATCAAAAGGCTAATAACATTCATAAGTTAATAAAAAGTATAAGTTTCCGAATGTATGTGACTAATGCGATATATAAGTTTTTTCTTATACATGTCATTAAGCGCCTGCTTTGGCAAACAAGTATTAGAAATATTAATAATAAACAACATTACATTTTTTTACGTGTATGATTCATGCTTTTTTAAAGATAATGAATATTTTTGGAAATTTTTTTTTTCTCTGTGAAAATAACTTCTTCCGCGTAACAATATTTCGAAGGACCCCCACTGCTATATTTTGCGTAATAAAGCGTAACAAAAATCGAACAACCCCCCACCCCCTATTGCGTTACGTAATATTTGAACAGACTCCATTTTTATTTAAATTGATTAGTACTCCGAAAATTGAAAGTACTCCGAAAATTGGTATTCCAATTTTACCGTGCGTAAAACCTTAAAATGGGTATTTTTTTATCTCATTATGGGTTTATATTTTTCTGTGTAGCTACATTTTCTTCCGGTGTACGATGGAAAAGGCCTTTTCATGTGACATCATGCTGAGACTGAACTTGTTATAAAACTGAATGCTGTCAGTTTCGAATTGTGTCTTGGGAGAACATAACCTTGTCATCCGAGAGCATTTCATACCGAAATAATCATATGTGATAACTATTTGAATATTTACTATTTTTTGCGAAGTTCAACCGTTTTGAAATTCAATAGTGAACAAAAAGAAAACATTCTCCATCGAATGCAACTTGCTGCGGTAAAATCGATTAAGGTTTAGTACTAGAAAAGTTGGCTAATGTTTTAGTGTGCACACACATACGCACACACACACACACGGACACACACACGGACAGACAGACATTTGCTCAGTTCGTCGAGCTGAGTCGATTGGTATATAACACTAGGGTCTACGAGTCCTCGATAAAAAGGTCGTTTTCGGAGTGAAATGATAGCCTTTTCGGTACAACTTTGTTGTACGAGAAAGGCAAAAATATTAAATTTTGTACAAATAATGCAAAATTTCCATAAACAATTAGGAATTTAAAAATTAAAAATTAAAACCAAAAATTGCAAACATAACAGAAGAATTTTCCATAAAGAAATCAATATTAGAAATAAATAATTACAAAATTTTCATCAAAACAAATATTTTTTTAACGAAAAATTGAAACCTTTCCACAACAAAATCAATAAAGAGCATTGAAAAAAAAGGAAATTTTCCATTAAAGAATATAAAAAAGCAATAAAATTAAGCATTTTTCCATAGATTACCCCTTTGCGTTTGAAGTTCATGGAAAATTTTATTAATTCGATTGCTTTTCTTCCTTATTTTCTTATTTTTTAATGCTCTTTATTGATGTGAAAGAAACCCAGCATTGCCCAGGTGTTGCAAATGTCACAATGAACTATTTGCAGCACCGCACTCTAGATCAATTTCAGTGCGTTTGTTTTGTTTTCTTCAACAGCTGACCCAAAATTGTATTTTAATGACTTTTAACATTTTCCCGACATGACATACAAATTCACCAACTTTTTGTATATACAAACCTTGCGGATCCCAAAACGAATCGATTAGGGGAAAATCTTGCAAATCGGTCAACCCGTTCGCGAGTTAAATCGTCAGGAAGGACATCTCAACTTATTTTTATTATATAGAGTTTCGTGGAGCAAAAATATTTATTTTGTGAAAAATTTTGTAATTGTTTATTGTTAATATTGATTTATTCATGAAAATTTTGTATTTTTTTCGTGGAACATTTTGATTTCTTTATGGAAAATTCTTATTTCAAAATTGCAATTTTTGCTTTTACAAGTGCTAATTTATTATTGTTGAAATTTTTTTCGGATTTTACGCTGGAGATGTTTTTTTTCATAAACAATTTGTAGCAAAATTTCCAAACAAAATTTTCCAGAGAGAATTGTTCAAAAATTATTCGGAATGCCAGCACTTTATCAGGATTATATGAAGTAATGTCAAAGTTTTTACAGGAAATTTCTTTGCTGGATTTTTCCTGAATATCCACAAGAAATTCTTTTGAATTTTTTTCTTGGATTATTGTAAAAACATGAACATTTTTCAAAATTGTAGCTGCAGTCCGCTAATGCAAAAGTGTCGGCGGCGTGATGCCAAAAACGATCTGCGGCGGTGGTGTGGCGCGGCGAATTTTTTAAAAATATTTTCCCATTTTTTTCCAAAAAAGACCACGTGGTTCGAGAGCAACACCCCCCCTCCCCCCATGTGGCTTATCGTGGTCATTTTCCAACCCCCCCCCCTCCCCCCATATATGACCACGTGGTTTCTGGACGGCCCCCAAGCTGGGTTTAGAGAGGGCATAGAGCGAAGAAGGAAGAACGAAGAAGACATAAAGAAGATGAATGAAAGAGAAAAGAAGAACGAAAATGATGAAAGATGGACAAGGAATGTAAAATAACATCATTGCCAATGACAACAACATTGTCCTCTCTTGTAAATGTTGGGACAAACTCAACTCGCAATAAGCGTTTGTCCCAAACTGCAACAGAATAGGACAATGATCACCTGCCGCGCATTTTGAGAAGTAGTCGGTTTCCGATGATGTTTTTGATTAAATAAGTATCAGTTATCATACTTTAGATATAAACTTAACCATCTGTTGACATGGTTTGTGTTTTACTTCTGAAATATGCAAGTTACAACAATTACCTCTCCATGTTTGTTGCAAATAAAATGGAACGCAACAATGTCTTTATCCTCTGTAGATGAGGACAAAGTTATCGCTATTCTCTTTTGTCGCTTGTTTTTTGCATTTCTCAGCGACAATTACATTCCTTGAAGATGGAATAAGAATTAAGTTATCAAAAATTAATTTATTATTTTATGAAAAAATATACGATAATCGTAAAAACATGACACAAATTGTAAAAAATTCCACCTCTCCATGAACGACAATACGACACAAGACTACAGTGTAACAAACAAACTTAAACAGTGATACATTACATATATTCATCAGTCGAAAAACCATAGAGTTCTCAGTTCTCAGTGCTTATTTCTTAGTTATCAGTTCTCAGCTCACAGTTCACTGTTTTCAGTTCTCAGCTCGCAGTTCTCAGTTCTCAGATCTCAATTCACATTTCCCACTTCTTGCTTCTCACTTTTCACTTTTCAAATTTCATTTCTTACTTTTCACTTTTCACTTTTGACGTTTTACTTAATACTTTTAACTTCTCACTTTTTACTTCCCATTCCTTACTTTTCACTTCTTACTTTTAAATTTTCACATTTCACTTATAACTTCTCACTTCTCACTTCTCAAAACTCACTTCTCACTACTCACTTCCTATTTCGCATTTCTCACTCTTCACTACTCGTAATCTGAGGTCATTTTTTAAACTATTCGGCCAAACGGCATCCGGTCAAATGGCGTTCGGTCAAACGGCCTCACACCGATTCCTGGATATCCGTATATCTATAATAGCTGACCACCCAGCCAAAGTTTGTCAATGATAACTCCCCACCGTGGAAGACAACTCCCCCTACCGTGATGGTTGTCTTTTAACCTGTATAGTCATCCAGCTTTTACTATCTTGCCATTTTTTAGATAGCATTGAGTTCTAATTGGTCGGGGTTCAGCCAAAACGCACCAAGCGCCAACGAAAAATTACCGATTTTTCTGCGCAAACTTTCGTTTAGTACATTTAATTGATCGTAAATGGTATCGGATATTCCTCAACCCCATAACTGAGGATATCCTACTGCAAATGTACGTTTAAATCGATATGAAACTATTTTCGTTGTGCTTCTACGAACAAAATAGGGTAAGACGGTATAATATGCCCCCCCTAAGGCAAAACCTTGATAACTTTTTACATTTCATCGCAATTTATGCAAACTTTGTGTTATTTGGTAGTGCAAGAAGTCGCAAATGCATTGCCCGTGAGTAGTCATATAAAATATTACAGATAACACGTAATAATGCTTTTTTGAAAAGTCGTGAAAGGTTAACCTTTTGTCTGTGCTCTGGGGTCAATATGACCCCAGGCCACTTTGAATGGCTGCCATTTTTTTAGTTTTCAACCGATTCTCCTAATTTTTGGTAGTTTGGTCAAACTCGCCGAGATCTGTCGCTTGAAAAATCTTGAATATATGCGCTACAGCGTACTTTTTTCAAAAAACTTACGTTGTCTGTGCTCTGGGGTCAAATTGACCCCAAATTGAAATTGCTATAACTTTTTTAATGTTTGGCCGATTTTGGATTTTTGGGGCTGTTTCGAAAGATAATTTAATCATCTTTCAGGTCGTTACTAAAAATTGACTATAGATGGGCGGGTACATTGCGGGGAGGGGTTTTCGTAAAAAAGGGTAGAAAACAGTGATTTTTTATGTTTATTTTACTTATATCTGAAAATCCTACCCATTTTGAACTGCATTTTTTCAAAAAGGTTAAGCAGGAAGGCGTGTGCTTTGACATGAGGCATCGATTTGTTTACAGCTTGGTCGCTAGGTGGCGGTATATTTGAATTCATTATTTTAGGCTACTCAAGAAATTCCGATATATGGAATTTTCCTCATTGTAAATATTCTTATCGCACCAATTTGAAATTTGTAAATATGACGTCTTTAACAAATTTCGTCTGGTGGGAATGGACTGTCATGTGACGGAATAAATAATTAGGAAATTTACAAATAGGCAGCGCTAGTGTACTTGCAATATTCTTGCATATTTGAAATATTGCTTTAGCTTGAGACCCCTCATACCTACACCCAAGTTGTATTCGGCAACATTGTTCAGGATGTCCAGGACTACAAAGTGGTGCTCAATATAATGAACACTTCTTCCAAGATGCGACGCTAGTGAGCTGTTATATTTGAGTATATTGTTCCATGTGAGATCTCATGGATTTTGGTTCGTACAATTTTTTTGCAAACATGAATGTTGTGGTAGGAGTTCATCAAAAGTTTTCTTTGTATTTAACCTGCTCCAGCGATGCTGCAAATAATAGAATGTGTTCACAGAATATGTTTCAGGTCATCCAAGAAAACCCTGGAATTAACGCCTTAGGGTCTACATGCGTAACCAAAGATCAGCCAATTTGCCGCCTATTTGTAAAATTCCCAATTATTACTTCCGTCATAAGACAGTCCATTCCCACTAGACGACCTTTGATCAAGACGCCATTTTAACAAATTTTAAATTTGTGCGATAAGAATATTTACACTGAGAAGAATTCTATATAACGGAATATCTTGAGTAGTCTAAAAAAATGAATTCAAATATACCACCACCTGGCGGCTAAGTTCTAAACTTATCAACGCCTCATGCCAAAGCACACGCCTTCCTGCATAACCTTTCTGAAAAAGGTGCAGTTCATAATGGGTAGGATTTTCGGATATTAGTAGAATAATCATGAAAAATCACTGTTTTTGTAGCCTTGTTCACTAAAACCCCTCCCCGCGATGTACCCGCCCACCAATGGTCAATATTTGGTTACGACCTGAAAGATGATTAAATTATCTTTCGAAACAGTCCCATAAATCCAAAATCGGCCTAACAATGAAAAAGTTATAGCAATTTCAATTTGGGGTCAATTTGACCCCAGAGCACAGACAACGTAAGTTTTTTTGAGCACAGACAGAAGGTTAAAAAGTGCCTGGGCAATACGCCCCACCTTAGCCAAATACGTTCCATAGCCCTTCATTAGTATTTTATCAATCCCATAATAAAAAGGATACGAATCCTTATGTGCTTGACATTAAAAAACCAACATAAGTCCATTTAATCAGGTTTTAATTACATTTCTATTATTTCCATATAATTTGGAAGCAACTGCTGCAAGCTCGCCGCGCTTGTGTTCAGTTGGTAAGGGCATATCAGCCTGCCTACACTGGGGCGTTTTGGCCAGTAAAACACATTTTCGAAAATCGTTACGTTTTTGAAGATGGAAGCAATTTTATATCATATTAACCACTGAGAAAAGTTATTTTGTTGCCCAACAGAGAGTTCCCGTGCAAGTTTTGCGGACAGTATGCTAGCGTCGCTTCAGAATGTTGAGCATACAAACATGAAAAGTTACATCAAAACTGTCACTTTTTGTATTTTGCTATTATTTTCATTATGTAATACAAAAATACATTCACATAGTACGATGGTTTTACAAATATGTTTAGGTACCCACTGATTTTGACCCTTAGTTAGTTATAGTTTTCTAGAAATCAAAGGGGGGCGTTTTGGCCAGGTGGGCGCATTATACCGTCTTACCCTATCACAAGTTGGTCGAAAAGCCGCTTGGTGCGGTTTGGCTGAACCCCGACCAATTGCATTGTACATTATTACGAAGTGTATGTATTTGTCCTTAGGCTGAGAGTTACTGCTTTCAGCTCCTCTCCCTGCCCTGCTTTCACAATTGCTTTCCCCAGCTCCTTTCGCAAAAGCGATATCATATCAAGTGAAGAAATGAATCCCTTTCACAATTAATGGAAATAAGGCGAAGAAAAACATAAGTACTCTTCCCAAAGTAATCTCCAGGCCGTCAGTATCGATAGCCACAGCAGCCGTGAACGAAATGGAAATGGTGACAAATGATAAGTTGATGGCTGCTCGATAGAAATAAATCTCTTGGACCAGATAGAATACTGAACATGATTGGGATTGCCATACAGGGGCCGTCCAGAAACCACGTGGTCATATATGGGGTGAGGGGGGGGGGGGGTTGGAAAATGACCACGATAAGCCACATGGGGGGAGGGGGGTGTTGCTCTCGAACCACGTGGTTTTTTTTTACACGAAAAACTTTTGGTGAATAACAATAGCGGTGTAAAAAATACAAATCATTAAAATGTAATGATTAAATCATTAAACGCAAAGCGCATCTAAGGGCCAATGCCCACGTAGCGTCTTTTCAACTCAGCGTTAAAAAGACGTAGGTGTGCATCGAGAAAAATCGATAACGCAGCGTCGGTCGCAACGCCGATGCATATCTGCATTATTTGACCATCTTAGTCTAAGATCCTATATCCATACATAAATAAACGAAAAAACAGGTTGCGATTCAGTCTCAATTTCCACAAAACAAATTGGATAGGAAAAATGGAAAAATATTAAAAAAAAAATCCGCCGCATGTGAATTCTGTCTGAAAATTAAAAACAGTCCCGTGGGAAGTACATATAATTTTCGGTGGAAAAACATTCTATTGAATTTCTTCGACAAGTTCTTCCGAATCTTCACCAGAAATTCTTCTTCATTTACAAAAGAAGTTTTTCGAACATTTTAAGGAGTGCACTTCAAAATGTTCAGTCTCCAGTTAGCCTTGCGAGCAAAGGCATAGGATTGCCAATCCGGAGATGACGAGTTCGATTCTCGTTCCTGTCTAGGATGTTTTCGGGTGGGAAACATTCTCGACACCCTAGTTATAGTGTATCCATCGTACTTCCTACACAAGATATATAATCGTGCAATGGCTGGCATAAAAAAGCTTTCAATTTATAACTGAGGAAATGCTTATAGAATATACTAAGTTGAAAAGCAGACCAACTTCCAGTTGGAATATGGAGCCAATGCCACATGAAACACTTATTTATATATTTCCGTTGATTTTTTTTTCAATTTTGGAATTTTGAAATGAAAAATTTTCGGAATACTTTTTTACGCTCTTTGTGAGTTCTATCACATTTTTTTAAATTTTCCAAGTATTTTTTTATTCGAGGCATTATCTAGAATTTCCACGGAAGAGTATATGGATTATATTCAAAAAATTCTTTGGATTTTCAAAGAATAAATCTTTAGAATTTCAAGGTTCATGTTTTTTGAATTTGAACCAGAAATCATTTCAAAATTTCATCGGGAATTCATTCTTCCTCGGGATGTCATTCTGATTTCTTTGTAGGTTCAGCTAAACATTGCTTTAAATCTTTACCATGCAAAGATGAACAGGAAATGATTTAGAAGGTTTAAGGAATTTTCACATCAGAAAATCTTTAAAATTTTGATTTAATTTTTTAAGGAATTCCTACTGGAAATGCTTCAAAAGTACAACCTTTACAAGTACTACAAAAGTACAATATTTTCGTGAATTCCACTTGTAAAAACATCGGAATTTCCTCGGGAAATTCATTATTGGTTATTCAGATGAACTTTTTTCGATTTTCTACTGGAAAATCTTAGGAATTTCCATCGGAAATATTTTGGCATATTCCAAATAATTTCTTTTGGAAATTTAAAACAACTGCTGAATTTTCTGAAAAAAACTGAAATTTCTTTTGGAAAATGAAAAAAAATTCCATTGGCAATTTCCTTTGAAGATTCATTAAAGTTGCCTAGGATTTTAAAAAAATCTTTAGAGAATCTGTAAAAAAGTAAGCTGGATTCTATTTTATACTGGAAATTCTCCGGAATTTGATGTTTATTGGAATTTTCATCGCAAATATGCATTTCGGATCCTTTTACGGATTCTTCTAGTTCTTCAAAATTTCTACCGAACATTTTTCGGAACTCTTTTACAGAATTTCGGAAAAAAATGTCGTTGAAATTTTAAAGATTTTCCGGGGAGATTCCGAAGAATTTTTTATCAATATTCTGAAGGGTTTCCCTTGCAACTCCAGAATAAATATTCTTGAAAATTAGGAAGATCTTGGAATTAAAATTAATCCAAGTAATAAATGTAGGCAATAATTTAGGCTTCAGAAGCCTCGTTTTTATGATATTGAATATTTATCATAATTGACCGAAAAAATTAATAATGCACCTAAATGTTCTGATTGCACTAAATTCTAGTAGTGCATTTAAAAAATCAATATGAAATTCTAAATAAAATGCTTTTTAAATTCATAAAAGGGTCTTAGAACTAAGGAGATTCCTGCGATATGAAAAAAGTGGCAGTGTTCCAGAAAAAAAACTCTCCAATTCCTAAAACAATCTAGGTTAAAAAATAGTGTTATAATAACGATTGAAATTGAATTCCAAAACAAATCTCAACCCTTTCAGGAATGATGGGTCATATATGCCCAGCGTTTTAGATTGTCTATAAAATCACAAAAGAGAGCTAGGTCATCATTTTCTTCAGTAAAATTGTTCATCTAGATATTGGCTTTACAGAAAAAATATGGGAGCTCAACTTTGACTGACCATGAAAACTCAGATATCCGAAACCTTGGGAAGATTTCGATTCTAAGAACGTGTAAATAAAGTTTAAATGTTTGAATCATTCTAAACAGATGGGTGGTCAGATAAGATGGGTCATCCTGAACGTTAAGCCAGTGATTAATATTCAGGAATACGAGATGCTCAAGGTACTTCAAAATGCTCTCAAGCTCAGCCCACGAATCTACCAGATCAATCAAGACATTTGCAATGTTCTCATCATCGGTATATACCCAATCCGATGAAATAAGCATATGATCCTAATTTCCATTACAAGCGATCAAAGAGACAAGGTACCCAAAATTATCTTGAGTCAACAGCAAGTTGCACAATGACTATGAGGTTTGTTCGCAAACTGTTTTTGTAGGGCCTTAGAAGCTCTGGGTTCACGGACTTGAGTAGTTCAAACATTACGACTTCCAGGACGTTTTGTATAACCTAAAAAGTCTGTAGTAGCTTGCAAGCTACATGTATAAATAATAATTGAAGTCATATCAACCCAATGGACCTACTGGGATATTATATCATACATCTTTCATAAGTTGGTTGATTGGATAAATCGAATGATCTGAACTCCAAATAATAATTGGTCTATAATACATTCATTCCTCTATGAGTCGCTTATAAAAGGATCATTGACTTAAGCATATTCTAGATGTGGAATAGAAGTTCCTTGGAAAATTATTCAAAAGAACCATCAGAGTGACCTAGAAAATTTGTTTAGTATGGCATCATTGGCTTCCACGAGTCGATATCAAAATAAAATTACAATGAAGAATTAGAAATTTTAAGAGATGAGCCAGCTGTGGACTGATAATCTCTTTAATAACGAAAAAAATAGAAACTTTCCATAATTAAATAAGAAATTGCCAATAAAGAACAATAATACACACAACAATAATAAATTAGCACTTGTAAAAGCAAAAATTGCAATTATGAAATAAGAATTTTCCATAAACAAATCAAAATGTTCAACGAAAAAATACAAAATTTTCATGAATAAATTAATATTAGCAATAAACAATTTAAAAAATAATAATTTTATAATTATTTATTTCTAATATTGATGATTCTGAAAACAATACTGAAATTTCTACAGGAATGCTACTCAAAAGAACAGTAGGAGGTTTTATTTGCATCTCTAAGATTACATATTAACTTTGTGATTCTCTGATAAACCTTTCGTTGTAGGAGTTCAGATCAGATGCTTCGCTGAGGTTAATATCTTAAGAATTTCCAGTACTTCCAGAGCTATGGAAGGTCCCAAATACTCTAAGAAATCTATAGGGATATTCAGTGATGAACTTTATAGTTATTTAAAAAAAAACGCTAATAAAACAATTTAAAAAAAATTAAAGATATAGGGATATTTTGGAAAATTTCTAAACCATTATAAATTTTTCTCGAAATTTTTATAAGATATTCGCGAGTCCACATTTTTTGTATCCTCGTGATGCATTGAAGGTGTGCGAGTTGTAGATATCCTAATACCTGATACACATTACAACATGATAACACAATCAAAAGTTTCGACTTCATGAAAATTTATAATTTCCATGCTGGGTTTAGTTTAATTTTGAATCAATTGAAATTGTCCATCTTCAAAATTGATCGGATTAACCATATGTTTTAGTTACATAAGGTTTTTTTTTTATTTTTGTACTTGAAAAAAAACCACGTGGTCAAAGGGGGGAGGGGGGGGTCTGCCAAATGACCACGATAAGCCACATGGGGGGGGGGGGGGTTGAAAATCTTCAAAAATATGACCACGTGGTTTCTGGATGGCCCCACAGGGGTATTTCCCGTTAGGCATAAGTACGTTAGGCATAAAGACGTTAGGCGTAATGGACGTTAGGCATAATGGACGTAAAGAAGGCAAATTATGCCAAACGTACATTATGCCTAACGTCCTTATGCCTAACGTCGTGAACCCGCCTTACAGAAATATCTGATATTGATATCGGTTTTTGATGGCATCGTCTATGGAGCTCAGAATACGAGATCCAGTTGTGAGGCTACTAAATCTCACTGGCGATAACAGCAGAAAGTTGGGTATTCCAATCATGGTGCGTTGTCTCGCAGAAGCAGCCCAAGTTGTCTTGATTCGTGTTTTTACGTCGGTATTGGTTCTGCGGAGTGGCGCTAGCTAGCTGCCAAGATATTCGAAGTTTTCGATCTTCTCCACTCTTTGCTCGGCTACCGTAATGTTGGTGGCGTTGATCGGGTTGATATCCAACGATCATTTTTCCGATTGCTGCTGGGAAAAAACATTGAGACATTTCCTTTCACCGCTTGTGTAAACCATTTTCAAAATGCATTAGGGCTTGCAACCCAACTTAGGAATGGGCGATACCGATACGATATATCGGGAATCGATATTTTCAACATTTGGTAAAAACATTTATGTTGAAGATTAGTTTAGTTCAGAATTGATTTGAATTGATCCTTCAGGAAGGTAGGATATCTCAGAATCTGTTCAATTTAGAAAGTAGCCGTCTTCTACAAAGTTGTTCGAAAGGTCAAAACCATTATGTTAAATATTAGTTGAGTTCAGAATTCATCCATCTAACGGCGCTAGTGTACAAGAGACTTTCGGCAAGGTAGGATATCTCGGAAGCTATTCAATTAAGAAAGAATTAAGAATTACAAAGTTGTTCAAAAGGTCAAAATCATTATATTGAAAATTAGTTTAGTTTAGAATTGATCCACCGAACGGCGTTAGTGTACATGAGACCTTCGGCAAAGTTGGATATCTCGGAATCTATACAATTTAGCAAGTAGCTGTTTTCTACAAATTTGTTTGGTAGGTAAAAACCATTATGTTGAAGATTAGTTTAGTTCAGAATTCATCCACCCAAAGGCGCTAGTGTATGTACATGAGACTTTTAGTTCGGTAGGGTATTTCAGAATCTGTACAATTAAGAAAGTCGTCGCCTTCTACAAAGTTCAACAAACTCAAATATCAAATTTTGACGGTTGCCAAGAATGTAGCAGCTGAAATCTTGGTAATGATTTCTACGAATCATAATAAAAATCTTTCTGAGATTTGGTAACTTCATCGAGTCATCGGTAATCGTTGACGAAATCTTGGTGAAAAATCAGTTTCGGCATCAGAATTATCGAATTTCATTTACATTTTGGACCGTTATCTTGGCTGTTTTTTTTATTAAGGTGTTTTTTTTTATTTTAAAATAGGTTCAACATCGATCTTGGCTGTTGTTGGCTGATGTTGGCTCCCAAGCTTTTTCAAGGTCGAGAAGCTAATTTAAGCCATTATGTTTAGGATAAACAAATTTACAATTAGAAGTAGCGGTCTTCAACTAAGATGTTTGTAAAGTTTAAATCGTTCTTTAAAACATCAGTTGATTCTGAATCCATCCATTTGGCGGCACTAGTACACATTTTACTTTCAATAAGGTAGAATGATTCTACAGACACATAACAAATAGAACATTTACTCATCAAATTCATCGTTGCACAAACGCTAGCGACATTTGTTGGTTTGTCCTTCTTCGGAAAATGATAGTAATGAGTAAAAGTTTTAATCGACGAAAACCGATTAGCGCGCTACAAGTGATCACCTGACTAGCTAATGATTATCTAGAATGATCGGTAAACACATAAATAAAATAAGAAAATTATTTTGAGCTTTTTAGTGGAATGTTTTCACCTGTCATAAGACGAGTTTAAACAATCCCATTGAATTCCACCACTTAATTGTATCCTGACAGATACGTATTTCGACCTCAACAGTAAGGCCGTCTTCAGTGTCTTGTACTTGACTCGACGTCAAGTCGAGTCAAGTACAAGACACTGAAGACGGCCTTACTGTTGAGGTCGAAATACGTATCTGTCAGGATACAATTAAGTGGTGGAATTCAATGGGATTGTTTAAACTCGTCTTATGACAGACATAAATAAAGATAAAAAAAGATCGTTAAATCAGTGTACGATGAAAAATTCCTAAGTGTTATGTCTATTTGTCTATGACGATTTTTTAACAAATGCCAGAAGGACACTTGCCCGAATGTAACGGTTTCCTGAACTCCATTCGCTCAAAAAGACCAAACGTCCGGAAGACTCTTTGGATTTATTATGAAATTTACTTTCTTAAAGGAACTAGTTTTGTATAATATGAGTAGTTTAGTTTTGTTTGTTTAAATTCAGTTCATTGTTCTTTTTCGAATTTTTCGAAAAATATTCTAAACGACCTTGACTAAACTTGGGTATTTCTAAATTTCAATTTATCAGGTATAATTGCACTTTTTACTGTATTTAATACTGTATTTAATATTTAATAATCTCCTCTCGGGGCGCACTCGTGATTCTGCTACGGACGGCAACATTATGGCGTCGCCAAGTGGTTAATTTGCTCTTTGAACAATATTCGCCTCACCTCTTCCTTTGCATAGGATAGTGGCCCTGAGAAGAACCGATTGATTCGTTCAGCAACTCCGCCGATGCTGGGACCGCCGCCCGCGACATTTCTAATGAAATGCCACGCGCGCGGGGGAGAGCAGTTTTCTTATCATAAAGATGTCTCATTAGTCCCGCCTCTTTGTTGTCCGGTATGACTGCAAATATTGTGTAACCGTCACACACTTACCAAAGGGGCGTGGCTATAGGTTAAATTTTATTGATTACAAGAAAGCAGCTCTCCCGCGCGCGCGAGCCATTTAGCTGGAGATGTCGCAGAGAGCAGACCATGGTACCACCTTCGGCATCGGCGGAGCTCCTACCGGAAATTTTATTCCCGGCGAAGGTGTGGGTGGCATCAACAGCACTCAGATAGAATTTTCTTGCGTGTCTCTACGATGGCGGCTATGGTGGTGTTTATTTCTGCAACGGTTGCGTCTGATATATAATCAGTGAAAGCAGCTCTTAAGCCATAATTTGAGGCGAGACGAATTTTGATCAAAGTTCATATTAATCTGATATTTTCCTGATAGTTTCCGTCGGTAGTGGAATCACGACCGTGCGTCAGGGATGCTACAAAAATTTATTCGCATGGATAGCATCAATACCAGTGAAATTTCCCCTCAAGATTATTATTTTAGTAGATAGACTGCTACTTGTTTCAGGTTTAATTTCCATCCATGCAAATACATTTTTGCAGCTTCTTCTTCTGACGCACGCTCTTCGTTCCCACCGATGGCGTAGGTAGCGCTCGTAACAGGATCGTTGCGACAGAGAATCCAACGATGGCAATCTGTTGCAGTGTAGCGGTAGAACCATAGAGCCAGCATCTGCATTTGAGTGAAATACTCTTGTGATATTCTGACTATCGAATGGTTGCTGTTGTGTTGGTGATTAGAAATCCGCATGATCTGAAATCTGTCCTTTTCAGGGCATTAAATTTTTCATTGGAGGAATTTGGTTTGACTGAGAGTAAATTCATGAGATTGTTGCAATAAATCGGCAGCAGTAACGCAAAAATTCATAAGATTCAATCCATCATTCGACTTCTGGAGAGTAAGCGATTAAAAATCCATCGAAGGATAAAGACGCTATCAGTGTTTGAAATCTATCCTAATTTCGCGACGGTCTCGAATTTGGAAATTTCCGTTTTACACCCTGTATCTGAGTCTTCCCCTTAGACGTAGTTTACGTCAAAACATTATTTCAACTTAACCTTCCTCCCAAACATAATGGTGGTCCTGAAAAGAACCGATTCATTTTCACTTATGTGCCTCATCAACAGCACGACGTTGATTGCCAGATTCAACGATGCTGTTGGGAACACGGATGAAAATGTGTACTGCTGTTGCCACGACCGCCACCACCACCTGACGAAAAATTTCATCCGCATCATCACTCATAAATCTCAATCAACGAGCCCTCCCGTACGAATGAAATCGTCCGTTCTCCGTGACATGCAGAATGAAAATGATGCGCGCACGCGAAACACGGGGCTTTTTATACACAGGGAAAACGAAGCAATGGATCAAAAGGCCCGTACGTTACTGCAATCTGATGTCCGTGTTGGGGATTTATAAACGGGATTGAATTTTTCACCCGGTTTGGAAAGAAATAACATTTTCAATAGTTTAACGTTGATAATCAATAGTATCAAAAGAATTGGCAAATTGCTGGAGAGTTTCCGAATCGATTGATAAGCAAATGTCGAAAATCCATCGAAAGATAAAGACGCTATTACCGTTTGAAATCTTACATGATTTCGTGACGGTCCCCAATTTGGAAATTTTCATTTTGCACCCTGTATCTGAGGCTTCCCCTTAGACGTAGTTTACGTCAAAGAATGTTGGGGTTGTATACAAGACACGACCGCTTGACGTAAACTACGTAAAATCAAATATAGTACACAACCAATTTCCCGCTCTATATAGAAGAGTATGATCTATCCCGCCGACACTACTACACAGCTTTAGCAGCTTCTCCCACTCTGTGAGGGAGTAGGTACCCCACTGTCTAGCAGCTGGGCCACCCCATTCATACACCCCATTCATACACCCCAGTTCAACAATTGATAATACCCTGAAAGTAGGCAATTACCAAGGATTGGAACGCGCTTCATAGAAGATGCATGATGCATGAAAGAACTAAAATTTTCAATAGTTTAGCGTTGATACTCAAAAGTTTCGATACTACTGGCAAATTGGTGGGATGTTTGCGAATCGACGGATATATAAATCTTTCAAATCCATTGAAAGATATAGGACTTATTAATGTTACAAATCTTACATGATTTCGTGACGGTCCCCAATTTTGAAATTTTCATTTTACACCCTGTATCCGAGTCTTCCCCTTAGACGTAGTTTACGTCAAAAAAGGAAGAAATCGGAATAAAGAAGGAAGAAATATCAGCCTTTTGTTATTTCAGCCTTATGTAAGATTTTAACTTTTTCATCCTTTCGTGTTCAGCCTTATGTGATTCAGCGCTATGTGGAAATCCCAGTCCAAAACTGTACACAATTAGACTGTTCCATTCTGTAACCGACAAACAAATATGATTGCTCGCACTACTGACTGCCTCTTGTTAGTCGACTTCTTGCCACTACTGGTGAAACTTTGATGCACTTCCTGTGCCTCGTGGCTTGTACGGTGTACAGTGTACAGTGAAGGCAGATCTCCACTAGCAAAATGCATTACCCCATAGCCATTGCTACTTTATGCGGCTCCGGCGGAGGTTATGCACCCATAAGCTCGTAATGGACTCTTTATTATTTCATCGATTCTAATTTCCCTATTGGCCAATGGTTCCGCCGGTGCTACGATGGTTCAGCACAGCCAACAGAAAGCATCCCAGCTGATAGATGATGTGATTCCAGCTTCAGCTTCCTGGAAGGGCACCTATGTAGGTTACATCGACATACGTGACATTGAACGAATTTATTTGCTCTTTTCCCGGAATGGACAATCGAGCAGGAACGATGAAACAACGTGACACTTGCTTTATTTATTGAATCGAAATTGCTAGGAACGGCTTACAGAACCGGGCATGCTCAACTATGTACATGATATGGTCTCACACTAAGGTGTGAATGAATTGTGTAAGATATTACAAATTGAAAGTGATTCAAAATAATCTGATTAACCCGTGGTACCGTTTCGTGCATGAATGAAGGTCAAAAACAGTTCTGATAGTTCTGAACCACCTAATAATATTAGTTGCAATCGTCATTTATGCGTATATCGATGCTAGTTTATGGAAATTTTCAACATTTTTTCACGGCTATGAAACTTGTATGGCAAAGATATGGAGAATTCGCAAAAATGCATTTATAAATTGCTGCACACATTTTTTTTGGACAACGGTATGGGTACTTAATTGTTAAAACATAAAACGGGTTTTACTCTATGTTTTTACAAACCAGTCTTTTGATAAGGTTCCCATGAGAAAACTTGAAAAGAGGATATTCATGGTTGGGTCAAGTGTTGTGCTACAAGCTCAGCCTTAGCTCCTAAATTGTAAAATTTATTCCATTCGGAATGATGGAGAGCAACGAAAACCATATTATGAATATTTCTTCATCATAAAGTTTAAAATTATTGCAAGCATTGAAGTAGAAGTTGGCATCGTGTAAGGTCGACATTCCCTGAAGTGCCAATTCAGCCCACTAACTCATTAGGTTTTGCTTCACAGAAGGCGTAATTTATTCAATCGGGGGGCGTCAGAGTGCAACGGAAACCGATAATTTTACATATTATTCTACCATAATATTCGAAATTATTGCATAGTCAGCTTTGGTGTCTCCATTACACCGGATGGTCCCAAAATCTATTGACGTTCAGTTGGCTGTGTGTATAGGAATGTTTTAGAGCGATGTGAATTGCTGGTTTAAATTCGCGTAAGGTAGGTAAGGTAGGGCACAATACTGCGAGCTAAGGGAAAGGGTTCCCTGGTATATCCTAGTCAACGAAAATTTCTCATAGCCGGATAGAGTTATTGCTGACTATGAATATAAAGATAGTTTTGGAAATAATATCAGAAAATTTATGATGTTAATTTGTTTTGGCAGAGAATGAACAAATAAAGTTTTCAAATAAGCATGTTATCTGGAATTTGCGTTTACATTGGCAGCAATATTTTAGTCTACCGCAGCGCTGACGTTCCCCATCCCATATTACATGAACGCTAGGTGATTATTTTAATTGAATTCACTAGAAATATCTACACGTTTGATATTGAAATAATGTTTTACGCATTCTTCCATCTATATAACGAAACTCGATTGAAATCAACTGCTTTGATATTGCTTGTGATACGCGCAGACTACCGTATGGATTCATTCTTGAGACACTAAAACGTGTCATCGAAATACATATCTGTAATGTTTAAATAAATACACTGGGGTCACTCTTTGCGCAGTTAAGTTTTATCAATTTCTCGGTCTCGGACAAGGCATTGGAATCAATCACCTTCAAATGTAGTTAACGACCACGTAAGGTCATTGAAAACATGGTATTTTCCATAAGACTTGACAAGAAAAAATCCTTATCTACTCTGCGCCTCGAACCGTAGACCTCTTGATCTGCAGGCCTAAACACTACCAGTGGGTTGAGCATACTGAGTCAGCATTGTTTTAGCATGGGGGAATGGTCTTGCTTGACTACCCTATTCAAATGTTGAGTATTTCATAAAAACTGCATTATTACAAAGCCGAAGATTATTCTTCAGAATAAAGTGATGTATGGACGACACTTTCGCAACACTCGAAGGAAATGAACGGAAAAGTTGAATTGGGCACGTATTGAAAATTTATGCTACACATACTAAACTTTTTTCTATATCAAAATTATATTATGCAAGCTGAGGTTAAAAGACCGTTTCTTCAACTATAGCATCATTAACGTGCACTGCCCACACGAAGGGAAACCCGACGACGAGAAAGAAGCGTTCTATGCACAGTTGGAGCAGACATACGATGGATGCCCACTGCGGGAAGTTCAAATCGTCATCGGCCACATGAAATGTATAGACCGGTCATCGGACCGGATAGTCTGGAACCTTATCGAACGACAACGGCCAACGATGCATAAACTTTGCAGCCTCCCGCGGAATGGTAGTCCGAAACACTTTCTTCCCCCGCAACAATATCCACAAGGCCACATGGAATTCACCTAATCATGAAACAGAAAACCAAATCGATCACGTTCTAATCGACGGTAAATTCTTCTCCGACGTCAAGAACGTACGCATTTACCGCAGTGCGAACACTACCTCGTTGCAGTATGTCTGCGCTCAAAACACTCGAGGGTGTACAAACCGCGTCGGAGTCGTCTGCCGCGGCTAAACATTGGGCGGCTACAAGACGGTAGACTAGCTAAAGACTACGCGCAGCAGCTGGAAGTGGCACTCCCAACGGAAGAGCAGCTAGGCGAGATTGCTGCAGCACCGCACGAGGGCGAACGAGGCACGATACAAACGGGCGCGGAACAGACAAAACTCGATTTTTCGGAGGAAAAAGCGCTAGCTGGAAGATCGAGACCGTGAAGAGACGCAGACGGAGCTGTACCGCGCTAATAACGCACGAAAAATCTATGAGAAGTTAAACCGTTCACGTAAGGGCCACGTGCCACAGCCCGATATGTGTAAGGACATGAACGGGAACCTTCTTACAAACGAGTGTGAGGTGGAGATTGGACGGCTGAAAAACAACAAAGCCCCTGGAGTGAACCAGAGCGCTGGTTAGAGCGCTGCACTGGGTGATTATCAAGGTTTGGGAGGATGAGGATCTGCCTCAGGAGTGGATGGAAGGTGTCGTGTGTACCATCTACAAAAAGGGCGATAAACTGGATTGTAGCAACTACTGCGCAATCACATTGCTGAACGCCGCCTACAAGGTACTCTCCCAAATTTTATGCCGCCGACTAACACCAATTGCAAGAGAGTTTGTGGGGCAGTACCAGGCAGGATTTATGGGTGAGCGCTCTACCACAGACCAGGTGTTCGCCGTTGAAGAATTCGTGTACTTGGGCTCACTGGTGACCTCCGATAACGATAACAGCAGAAAAATTCGGAGTCTCATCATGGCAGGAAATCGTACGTACTTTGGACTCCACAAGACACTCCGATCGAATAGAGTTCGCCGCCGTACCAAACTGACTATCTACAAAACGCTTATTAGACCGGTAGTTCTCTACGGACACGAGACCTGGACGATGCTCGTGGAGAACCAACGCGCACTTGGAGTTTTCGAAAGGAAAGTGCTGCGTACCATCTATGGTGGGGTGCAGATGGCGGACGGTTCGGGTAGGAGACGAATGAACCACGAGTTGCATCAGCTGTTGGGAGAACCATCCATCGTTCACACCGCGAAAATCGGAAGACTGCGGTGGGCCGGGCACGTAGCCAGAATGTTGGACAGGAATCTGGTGAAAATGGTTCTCGACAACGATGGAAAAGACATTTATGCACTGCACAGGTCACTCCGGCCTTAGTCTGATAATCTTCTTCTTCTATATACATAAACATGAATTTCATGAAAGTACTTAACCGATCGGGGTGAAAATTTGAATGCAGAGGTTTTTTGGGCCGGGGAAGGTTTTTAATATGGTTCGAGGCCCCGCCCCCTTCTGGAAAGGGAGGCTCCCATAAAAATTAAACACAAATTTCTGAAAAACTCGAGATCTAATCAGAGGATAGATCAATTTTAGGCGAAACAAAGTTCGTCGGGTCTGCAAGGCATTTCGCGGCCGGTAATAAAGTTAATCAGTTCAGTGCGTGTTGGCTCTTGTTTCGGGCAGCAGAACGATCGCGTGATCGGACGTGTTTCAGGTAGGATTTAGAACATTCGTAAAATCCGTGTTTTTGATTTTAATGTTCAGTGAATAAGTGTGCGGTTGAAAGTTTTTTGTATATCGGCACCAACATTTCAAAAAGGCGAAACTGCTTTTGTAAGCAAGAGCTTCTCACGTCGATGGTGGGCTAATTTGAGCCCACGCACGCAGTCCAACACCACTGACAGAAGCGGCGAATCCTCTTATTTCATTCGAAAGCGCTGGATTGCTTGGGCGGGCACAAACAAGCCCACCAGCGACGTAAGAAGCTCTTGTTTACAAAAGCAGTTTCGCCCTTTTGAAATATTGGTGCCGATATAATGCGAAACATTTGTAAAATCCAGGTTACTTTGTCCTCCTTTGGACGGTTCGTAAGTAAATCTTCTATATAATAAAAATGAGTTGGTCTGTGTTCGTATCCGCATAACGCGAAAACGGCTGGATGGATTTTCTTCATTCCTTCTGCAGTTTCGTTCATTATAGTTTCCGACGGGTTTATATGTCATTTCCTCATTGGGAAATCATTAGTAAAGTTGATTAAATCGTGAAAAGCTAAAATGAAGATTTGTATGAGAATTTCGCATGGGTTGACAACGCGCATTTTCGCCTACTATGCAGGACAACGTCTGCCGGGTCGACTAGTTGATGAATATATTTTAATATTTTTTCAGCATATACTGTTATTGACAAACGCTCTATATTGTCGAATAGAGCTCCCTATTATTTACCTTACCCACTAACACAAATTTTCCTTCCAGAGACATCTATGAAGGTAGTATGGGTTCCCTGCATCTTCACTAGTAGATGTTGAACTAGCATTCCTTCCCGTCCTTCCGTGATTGTAAGGACGTGGCCAGGTATACAACTGCTACTGTATAGGAAAAGGTACTAATCCCAAGTACCAATTTGCGGCAATATACAGTAAATTGCTCAATTGAGCATTGTATAGCCACCCACGATTTGTACAATCACATATGCTATGCTATGCTATGCTAAAAGAAGTTCGTCGGGTCTGCTAGTAAATAAATAAAAGCGATCTTTCTGCGTCAAACACAAAACAGGAACAAACTTGCACTCTACAAGTTTCTACGTTTTAGTAAAGAGAAAACCCAGATTAATCCACCTAGCGTTGGTGGTGCCTTTCCCGCGCATTATAAAAATGATAAAAACATAAAAGAGAGGTCAAATTTGCACTTTAGGGTTATAGATTTTACTTTTTCCATCAATTTATGTCTATTTGCGGTAATTTAAGTACATTGCAGTGGCCCCCGTAAAAAAAAAAAGATTTTGATTTTGGCAAAAAAACAATGTTTTTTTAATAACTCTGGAACGAAATGGCCGATCGAACCAATTTTCAATAGCAAACAACTAGACCACAATCCGCGTCTATTGCAATTTGTTGCGAGCAAATCGGATAATGCTTAGAACCAAAAAGTGTGTCTCACATTTTTGTACACACACACACACACACACACACACACACACACACACACACACACACACACACACACACACACACACACACACACACACACACACACACACACACACACACACACACACACACACACACACACACACACACAGGTTGTTCAGGTCTCCGCCTAGGAGGCCAGAGGCAATAGTCGGCAGCTCAGTGCGCAGCGCCAGCGTGGGTCACTTAACCTTCCTCTCGGCTAAAAAAACGCCGGTAGAGGTTATTGACGGCCCATGGCTTGTGGAGGCGATGAACCGCAAACGCGATGGGCTTTCGGCCTTCGAGGTGGCGACGGAACAGCTGGACGCCATCATCGACTTAGCGTCATCGAAGCATAATATCAGTAAGGACCTCAAGAGGAGCTTGCAGAAACTTCGAAAGTCGATGTTGGACGCCAAGCTGGAAAAGGCGGTCGGGACGGCCAAGTGCGAACCCGTGAAATCCATGGAGTCAAGGTCTACCCAGACTGAGGCCCAAGAATTCGCGGATTTGGGCAAGGTCGAATCGACCGAGGACGTGCCAGCGAAGACGGTGGTGCCAAAGTCTGCCCAGACCGAGGCTCAAGTATTCGCGGGCACGTCGAAATGGCTGCTCCAACGGAGCAGACACAAAAACGGGGGAGACAGTCTCCAGGGGATGAGCTCCCTGGGGGCCGCCCCAAAACACGGAGGGTTACTACCCCGAACAAGGGTAGTGGGGCTGGGAAGCCGAACCCCGACCAGGTACCTCCAAAACCGGTGGAGGAAGGACCTGGAAAGGTCCATCCACCCAGGAAAGACGGTGGTAAGGGGTTACGGCAGGCTGAGAGCTCTCAGCCGCCCCAGACCAGGGAAATAGAGGGGGATGACGCCTCCTGGACCCTGGTCAAGAATAAGAGGAAACCGAAGACGTCAAGGGCCGAAATGAAGGCCCAGGCGAATGAGGGTAGCAGAAAGTCTAGGGTAGGCGCCAATCGCTCCAGGGGCGATGCCCTAGTCATCAAAACGGACGAGGCTAAGTACTCGGACGTCTTGAAGGCGATGAGGAGTAACGTCAAGCTCGGTGAATTCGGCGCCGACGTACGTCGAATAAGACGTACCCGGACGGGCGAGATGATCCTCGAGCTAAAGCGGGGCGTCTCGCAAAAGGGCGCCGCCTACAAGAAGTTGGCGGAGGAAGTCCTAGGCGAGACGGTCAAGGTGAGGGCACTCACGACGGAGGTGAATCTAAGGGTTAAAGACCTGGACGAGATCACCGAAGTCGAAGAGCTCGTCACGGCACTGCGGCGACAGTGTGAAGTGGAGGCGTCCACCGCAGCCGTTCGGCTACGGAAAGGTCCAGCAGGGACACAGGTAGCATTGGTTCGGCTACCTGCAGCTGACGCCTCCAAGGTAGTCAAGTTAGGGAGCGTCAAGGTGGGGTGGTCGGTATGCCCTGTGGGCATATACGAGCAACCCGAAGTTTGCTTCAAGTGCCTGGAACCGGGGCACAAGCAATGGGACTGCAAAGGCCCTGACAGAAGCAAGCTCTGTCGACGCTGCGGATTGGAGGGACATAAGGCACAATGCTGCACGAACCCTCCCAACTGTTTGATCTGTTCCAGCAAAGCTGCGAACAGCAAGCACCCCATGGGGGTTCGAAGTGCCCGGCGTTTAAGCGTGCTGCAAAAATACAGTGCAGGTAACGCAGCTAAACCTGAACCACTGTGATGCAGCCCAGTAACTGCTGTGTCAGACAGTTGCTGAATGGGGGACGGATATCGCCATTATAGCAGATCCTTACCGGGTACCCGCCAGAAGCGGTAATTGGGTCACCGATGGGTCTAAAATGGCGGCGATATGGACAACGGGGAAATACCCAGTTCAAGAGTTGGTGTCTTCGACACACGAGGGCTTAGTCATTGCCAAAATCAACGGGGTCTTCTTCTGCAGCTGCTATGCGCCTCCTCGATGGTCGATCGAGCAGTTCGGTCGAATGCTAGATTGTTTGACGGCTAACTTGATGGGGCGTAGGCCGGTGGTGATAGCGGGGAGTTCAACGCTTGGGCCGTGGAATGGGAAGCCGATCCACGAATCAACGGGGCAGATCCTGCTGGAATCACTGGCCATGTTGGATGTGGACTTGGCTAATGTCGGTACCAAAAGTACCTACAGCTGGAACGGCGCCGAGTCGATTATCGACGTTACGTTCTGGAGCCCTGGCCAAACGAGTAGTTCGAACTGGAGGGTAGATGATGGCTACACTCACAGCGACCACCTGGCGGTTCGCTACAGTATCGACTATACGACCAGCATTCAGCGGACGGAAGAAGGGGCGAGGCCTAGTCCTCGTATGTGGAAGACATCATACTTCGACGACGAGGTGTTTAAGGAAGCGCTCCGCCGCGAGCACAATACTCTCGGTCTGAGTGGCGAGCAGCTGGTAACAGTACTCTCGCGTGCATGCGATGCCACCATGCCTAGGAAAGTCCACCCTAGGAAGGGGAGGCCACCGGCTTACTGGTGGACTCAAGCAATTGCGAACCTGCGCCGCGCCTGCCTACGGGCAAGGAGGCGGATGCAGCGAGCACGCACAGAAGAGGAGCGTGTTGAACGACGGGTGGCGTTCGTGGCTGCTAGAGCCGCTCTGAAGACTGAGATTAGATCAAGCAAAAACACCTGCTTCGAGGGCCTGTGTCAAAGTTCCAACGCGAATCCATGGGGTGACGCCTATAGGGTCGTAATGGCCAAGACACGTGGGGCGATGGCCCCTACAGAGCGGTCTCCAGAGATGCTGGAGAGGATCATCGCGAGGCTCTTCCCACGTCACGACCCAAGCCCCTGGCCTCCCTTCGTGGAGCTGCCAGGAGCCAGGGTGGCCGACGAGGGAAGAATAACTGTGGCGGAACTTGCGGGGATTGCACAGTCCCTTAGTGTAGGTAAGGCGCCAGGACCGGATGGTATTCCGAACCTGGCCATTAAAGCGGCCATTGCCGAGGCTCCCGAGATGTTCAGATCTGTCATGCAGAGATGCCTGGACGAGGGAGTCTTCCCTGAAGCATGGAAAAGGCAGAGCTTGGTCCTATTGCCAAAGGCGGAAAACCACCGGGGATCCGTCGGCATTTAGACCAATATGCCTGCTTGATATGGCGGGAAAGTGCTCGAGAAGATCATCCTCAACAGGTTGTTTATACGCACGGAGGGTGTGGATGGTCTATCAAGCAACCAGTTTGGCTTCCGAAAAAGTAAGTCGACCGTAGACGCTATCTTGTCGGTTACCAAATCCGCGGAGATAGCTATCCAGCGTAAGAGGAGGGGAGTTCGCTATTGTGCAGTAGTGACTCTCGACGTGAGGAATACTTTCAATAGTGTCAGTTGGGCAGCTATTGCAGATGCGCTCCTGCGTCTTGAAATTCCCGAGTACCTGTACAAGATTCTCGGAAGCTACTTCCAGAATCGAGTACTGGTATACGTCACGGAGGCGGGTCGGAAGTGTGTTGACATAACCTCAGGGGTTCCGCAAGGTTCCATACTGGGTCCGGTGTTATGGAACGTCATGTACGACGGTGTCTTGAGGTTGAAGTTCCCGGTGGGCGTGTTAATCGTTGGCTTCGCTGACGATATTACGCTGGAGGTCTACGGCGAATCGATCGAAGAGGTGGAGTTGACTGCAGCCCACTCGATCGCAATTGTGGAGGAGTGGATGAGTTCCAGGAAGTTAAAACTGGCTCACCACAAGACTGAGGTGGTTGTTGTTAACAACCGAAAGTCGGAGCAGCAAGCGGTGATAAGGGCAGGCAACTGCACGATCACCTCTGAACGCTCAATCAAACTCTTGGGGGTAATAATCGACGATAAGCTCACCTTTGGTAGCCACGTCAATTACGCCTGCAAGCGTGCCTCCACAGCTATAGTGGCATTGTCCCGGATGATGTCCAATAGCTCTGCGGTTTATGCCAGCAAGCGCAAGCTTCTGGCTAGCGTTGCTCTGTCCATACTGAGGTATGGGGGCCAGCTTGGGGCACGGCCCTGCGTATTAACTGCTACAGAACGAAGTTAGAAAGTACGTATAGGCTCATGTGTCTAAGAGTTGCGAGCGCGTACCGTACCGTGTCGCACGATGCACTCTGCGTCATCACCGGTATGATGCCTATTGACATCGTTATCGGTGAAGACATAGAGTGCTTTGAAATGCGCGGCACGAGAGGCATCCGCAGGACTGTCAGGTTGGCCTCAATGGTCAAATGGCAGCGTGCGTGGGACAGTTCCACTAAGGGTAGATGGACACATAGGTTGATACCGGAGATAGGTACGTGGGTCAAGAGGCGCCATGGGGAAATCACTTTCCACCTGACCCAGGTCCTTACAGGCCATGGTTGCTTCAGACAGTACCTACACCGGTTCGGACACTCGGCCTCGCCCGAGTGTCCGGTGTGCGTAGGTTTAGAGGAAACGGCGGAACACGTGTTGTTCGTGTGCCCGCGTTTTCGCACAATGCGTGACCACATGCTTGCCACATGTGGTCTGGACACTACCCGGACAACCTAGTTCGGAGGATGTGTAAAGATGAAGTTGGCTGGAACGCCGTTTTATCGGCTATCGTCCAAATCGTCTCGGAGCTACACAGAAGGTGGCGCGTGGACTCGAGGGATGGCTAGTTCAGGCGCAAATAAGAGGTGGTCCAAGGGTTCGGAGTCGGCTTCATGGGTCATACCGGTGCCCTGTGGTCGAACTCGATCCTTTTATCGAACAAGTGGCCGCGTGAAAAACAACATGGTATCGTCGCTTTCGCGGCGTCGGTCAACCAGGCGGGTTCCGAGCCCGAGGACGGAAGGGTCCTCGTCAAGGCTGGGGCAGGCGTAGGCACCGCGTCGGCAAGTCCCTCTGTGTGCTGGCGAATAGGCCCTATCGCAGAAAGGTCAATTTGGGGTGCACGCGGCATCATCATTCTTGATACCAGTCGTGCAGAGGGAAGCAGGCGCGAAGTCGACCCTGCCCACCTTCCGAGGACATAGGGCGTGGTAAGGCCACCTGGAAAGCCGACAATGCGCTGGCACGATACCATGGTGTTCTTCTTAAAAAGCGAGTAACGATGTTCGATGCTGCAAGGACACGCAGCTAACCTCGAGGGTGCGTTGTGCACTGGCCCCTCTTTGAAGCATTACTTTCTGGTTGTACCGAAGGGACGATGGGCTTGGCGGCAATGGAAACGGTTTAGCTGGTCGGGGATGCAGCCCTGCCTCCCTCATTGGAGGTGGCCCCTAACCCAGCACTTCCTGGTCAACCCAGGATGTCTGTTGAGCAGATTCCCCCTCCATTGTTTAGGAAGAAAAAAAAAAAACACACACACACACACACACACACACACACACACACACACACACACACACACACACACAATTAGTCGAGCTGAGTCGATTGGTATATAACACTATGGGTCCCCGAGCCTTCTATAAAAAGTTCGGGTTTGGAGTGATCCTATACCCTCTACGTATACTTAGTATACGAGAAAGGCAAAAACAATAAAAATATAAGGCGATTTCCACCGCCATGTTATGTAGTTTGGAGCTGGTGAAGGTGTTAGAACCCTGTTGCTCGGTATGGTGCTACAGAGGTTTCCAATATCTCTCCACCATCTTCAAGAGAAACTGCGCCTAACTGCTCTTCCGTTGGGAGTGCCACTTCCAGCTGCTGAGCGTAGTCTTGGGCTAGTCTATTGCTTGTTGCCGCCCAATGTTAAGCCGTGACGTTCAGCTTCGACGCGTGTTGCACATCGCCGAGAGTTTTCCTTTTCTTGGTTAGGTGACCTCCATGTGGCCTTGTGGATATTCGAAAAAAAAAATGTTGCAATCTTTAATTTAATATGTTTCGACACCACTCTCTTTTGTAAAAATGGAAAAAATACAAATTTTCACAAATACCATATGAGTATATGCGCATTTTAGCATTGTAAGGCTCGGAAGCCTCCTTTCAAGAGGCTCGGAAGCCTCCTTTCAAGAGGCTCGGAAGCCTCCTTTCAAGAGGCTCGGAAGCCTCCTTTCAAGAGAGGCTCGGAAGCCTCCTTTCAAGAGAGGCTCGGAAGCCTCCTTTCAAGAGGCTCGGAAGCCTCCTTTCAAGAGGCTCGGAAGCCTCTTTTCAAGAGGCTCGGAAGCCTCCTTTCAAGAGGCTCGGAAGCCTCCTTTCAAGAGGCATGGGAGCCTCCTTTCAAGAGGCTTGGAAGCATCCTTTCGAGAGGATCGGATTTCTTCAAAGGGGCTCAGGAGTCTCATTTCAAGAAGCTCTAAGGCGTCATTTCAAGATGATTAGAAGCCACCTTTCATGAAAACTTGAAAACTTCTTTTCAAGTGGCGCATAATCCTACTTTCAAGAAGCTCGAAAGCCTTCTTTCAAAAGCCTCTGAAGCCTTCACAAATACTCAAAGTCTTGTAGGAAGTTTGATATATAAACCTAATTTGAATCGAAAATTTTCACGGAATAACGAAAATTTCAGGCAAAGAGCCATACTGCCGCTAACCGCAAGTCGAGCACATCTGTATATGGGCCTCCATATACAGATGTGCTCGACTTGCGGTTAGCGGCAGCATATATCCCGTTAGTTTTCAGGTCCGTTTTTCATATATTGTACGAGTTACGCTTATTTTCATTTACAGTCGAAAAATAGGGGGTACCTTAAAGAATCTAAATGTTCGACAGGGGTACCTCTCAGGAAAAAGGTTGAGAACCGCTGACTTAACTGAAACCTTACAGATAGGTATATTTTGGGAAAGGTTCCACTCAATCAAAAGGGCTGTCGCTATAAAGGGTTCCGCGTTTGTTGGAGCCAGACGGTTGCATCTAAACCAGTCAGCGCCAGTACGACACGGTAGATAATATTTTATATTATTGTTTCCGGTGACGGGGACAGTAAGTTGTATTACGCTATTTATTAGCGAACGGTGTTCAAAATCGTTTTCTATCCTTTGTACTGCAGGATGGACGTTCGACATTCGTGGAAACAGCACAGTAAGTGTATTCAATCGTTACGTTGTCTTGACGCAAATCAATCATTTGGGGAGAGTGTTTGACCCGATGTCTGACCTAAATCCGTATAGTTGTCACCTGTTGCCAGCCACGGAGTAATTTTCGTAAATTAGGTGATTCATCTGCCATGCTGTGTGCTTTTTGATCGCTTGTTGAACGAGTCTTATTCTGATTTTGATGTGTGGTGCATTTTTGAATTCGCCACCCTATATGCTTTATATGCCACCCAATATGCCAAATATCAATACTGTTAATACCCGATGTTACTACAGATATTATCTCACTCCAACTATCATGACTCGGTTCCACATCGTACCACTCGGTTCCGCGGTCGTAATTACGATATTTAAGGTTCATCTTCTTCACTGCCATTACATCCCCCTTTGGGACGTGGCTTAGTGTTCATTAAGCACTTCCACAATTATTAATTGCGAGGTTTCTAAGCCAAGTTACCATTTCTCCATTTGTATATCATGAAGCTAACACGATAATACTTTTATGCCCAGGGAAGTCGAGACAATTTCCGGGAATCGAACCCAGCCACCCTCACCATGGTCTTGCTTTGTAGCCGCGCATCTTACCGCACGGCAAAGGAGGGCCCCGATATTTAATGTTGATTATATATAATATGTTATTTATCATAGTGTTCATTCTCAGGGTACTAGAATTTGAAAGTTGATCAACTTTGCTTTGCTGCTTAAAAATCTTCTCTGCCACCATATTCCAGCATGCCTATCCCAACAAACAATTTAAGCCGAACAAGCTAGTTTTTTAGCTGAAGAAGGCAATTTTTGGCTGTATAAATAAACGCTTTATTCGTTTTCAATGTTTGTTGAGATGTTAGTTGATGCCATCCTGATAAGGGAAATGCCCTTCAGGCCTACAAAGAAAAGCACTATTAATGCAGGTCAATAATATTTGAAGTCAAGAGGAAACAGTGGGAGGGCTTCCTCGAGACTCTGGGGGAAAGTAAACGCGCTAAAGGCCCATTTCGCTAACCTCTTGTGCGTCCAAGGTCGTCGAGAGGTTGGTGAACCAGCGGCTGCGCGACAAAATAGAAGCAGAAGGTTGACTCTGGATCTGGCAGCACGCATTCTGCCCTGGGTACGGTATACCGTATATACTGCGGTATGGGCACGTACTTACGTTTTGCAGGACGCTTCAAACGAGGGCAAACACGCTTTTCTGTTCACTATGACCGCCAGTAAGAGCACCTCCACGGGAGTCCTCATCGCTATTCTCATTATAGCGCTCCCTCCCGAGTGCTATTTTAGGATAGCGCCCCATCTTCCCACCGGTGGTTTTTGTTTTAGGTATAGCGACTTCGTAAACATATAGAGTTCTCACCGGGCGTTGCTAAAAGTAGTCAACATCTTCTTCAATGGCTCTACATTTCAACTGGAACTTGGCTAGCTGCTGAAATCAGTTATTAATTTAAAGCTTTTCTGTGCCCGCCATTGCATGCGTATGTATTTTGTGTGACAACTGACAACTATGCCCATGGACCCTATAGCTATACTCGAAAGCATCCTTGACCGAATTGGGAATAGAACTTGCCATTTCCGGGTGTAATTTTACGCTTTTGATCGCAAGGCTAGCTGAAGACCCGTCGTAGTAAATTTTTTCACCGTTATTCCTTTTGGAATTCCTTCCTCCTGGAAATTTCTTTCGAGGATTTATACTTGCAGTTGAAGAAATTCCTCCTGAAATTCCCACCAGTTTTCCCACAAGAATCTCTTGACAATTTCCAGCGGGAATGCTTCCACAGTTTTTTTTTTTCTCTGAAGGACGTCTCCGAGAAAAAAATTGTAACAACATCCGAAAGAATCTGGAGAGTTTTCAAATGAAACCACAAAAAAATATAGGGCTTTTCCAATAAAAAAAAATCCCGAGAGAATCTGGAAGAAATCCTAAAACTATTCTGGGCGAACTGCTAAAGATTCTTAAAAGAACACAAAGATTGCTGGGAAACTCCCGGAGGGATCCAAGATGAATTTCCAAAACAAATAATTCTCTTTAGGAACTACTTGAAGAACATGCTGAACAATTACTAAAGGAACCTTCTGAGGCATTCCTGGAAGACCTTCCCTTGGAATAAATATAATAACAAAATAAAAACAGTGGAATTTTCTTTCGCGAGAAATCCATGAATATTTCGGGCTCTAGCGGGCGCCGATGCGCATCGTTCCTCATTATAGCTGATCCATTACTGTAATTATTTCTTCGCGGAGTTGAACTGGGACACTAGTTAAAAAAAATGAATATTCTCCTTGTTTTTTAATTTACATCGAAATTGTTCTGCAAAAGAAAAAAACAGATTTTCTGCTATTTTTTTATCAATACCAAAGTGACGTTTCACAAAATAGCAACCCTGTATGGAAATTTAGCAACCCAATATGGGGCGCTAAATTTGGAGACTCACTGCTAATTTTGAGTTGCGTTCTTATTTTACATTCCCGTTTAGATACCTCCGGTGTAAAAGTGGGTCCCTATTAGGGGCCCGGAAATAGCGATAGGGACCCAGATGGGGACTCCCGTGGAGGTGCTCTAAGTGCGTCAGAGGACACGTTTGCACCTGTTGCCCGAGTCAAGCGTCAAGTTAGGAGAACATTCAAACCCCAACAAGAGTGTAAAAGTTTTTGGAGTGTCCATCAACCATAAAGCCTTTCATTTCTACCGCACTTCTGCGAAGTCAAAGTAAATTGTAAGAACAGAGTTAATCTAATTCGGATGCTTTCCAAACCACACCGAACCAATAACAGGATGCTCCGGTTATGGATAGGGCAAGCTATAATTGATAGCCGCCTACTCTACGGCTTGGAACTTACCTGTATCGCTCACCGTAATTCTTATTGAAACTCTGTCGCCGACCTTCAACTCATACATTCGAGCTGCTTCCGGGTTGCTACCCTCTACACCAGCTGAGTCTGCCTGTGCCGAGGCAGGCATCTTGCCATTTGTACAAGCCATCATCGTGTGCAAGCGGTCATTTGCCGCCGTAACAAGAGAATACGGCGTCGGTAACCCCCAGCGAGTCCACTGGCATGGAACGAGGAGCTGGCACCGAAAGCCAACATTCAACAATCATAATTTCCGAAGGGGTAACAACTCATTGGCTCTCAGAAAGTCGGTGGCCGAGCTATTAAATAGAGAATTCCACAATTACGAACACCGGTATATACCGATGGGTCCGTTTCAGGCCGTGGAGTTGGCATCGCGGTTACCGGGACCAACATGACTATCTCGAACAGTCTCCCGGACATCTGTACCATCTACTCGGCCGCAGCAGATGCGGCTTTCACCGCCGCCACCTACCCGTCTTCGTCCTATCCGACTCTGCTAGTGTTATCTCCTTAGTGTTATCTGGTAATGGAATATCAGTTGCGGAATCACAATTATTTTTAGCAAAATGACCAGGAAATTAGCTAGCTTCATATTTTCCTTTTCGTTTATCCAAATCGTTTACAATTACACATGACAATAATTGGTCAAAATTCCTATCAAACTGAAGCAGTGGTGCAAGTTTATCTTTTTTATAACTTCAAAAATCGAAAACGTACTCTTACCCCACTCTACTCTATACTGCCAGAAATATTTTGTGAATTTACGTTTAACTTGATAAACATATTTGGAGCATGAAAATAAACGCAAAAATAAACGAATGCGCTGTTATTTTTCAATATAAATCAATTCAAAATTATACGATCGTGAAAAAATAAAGCAGATTTAATTGAAATTTTTATGAATATAAATTTGAATTTACATGAAGGTTGCCATTACATCAAATATAATTTATTCAACCATTAGGTTCAATTTCACATGTCATTTAATTTTTTTTTTCTGTGTATGTAAACGCTACTTCACCTATAAATAGGTTTGCAAGAAAACGTTAGATGTAAAATTAAATGCTATTGAACATAAGATATTAGTTTAAGAACAACCATCTCGGAATCCAAAACAAAATTCACTCGCGTTTTCACGGGCACACCCTTACCACTCAACAAGAAAGCATCGCATAACTGTCATTTATATTATTTCACGCATGCTGCGACGCAGCAAAGCTAAAATAATAAAAGGAAAAGTTGTCCGCTGCCTCCGTATTGCGTGTTGTGCCCTTGAAAACGTGAGTGAATTTAGTTTTGGATTCTATGATGCTTGTCCTTAAATAATTGCATAGCGTGTAATTTTCAGAATTTTGCGTATAGAGATAACTGTGTGCTTATAGAGATGAGACAGCATGCTTTTTTCAGACCGATGGACAAAATATTCTATTGAAATTGAGTGGTGGAATTAAATGGGATTGTACAAACTCGTCTTACGACAAGTGAAGGCATTCCACTAAAAAGCTCAAAATAATTTATTTAACTATTGAAATTGTTGTCTCTTATTCACCAAACAAAATTCACTGATGGTGTTTTCAAGGGCCACAAAACTCAATAAGGAAGCAACGCACAACTGTCATTTTTATTATTCCAGCTTTGCTGCGTCACAGCATGCATGAAATAATACACTCAGGCAAATTATCTATCGAATATCATAATTCAGCCTTTTGGAAATTTGCCACAAGTTATAAGATTGAAATTCATAAGGATACATTGTGAAATAAATTTTCATAGTCAATACAAACTATAACATTTTCTTAAGGCACATCTATGAACTCACAATGATGCATTATGAATGTTGTATGCTGGATATTATTCAATCCATAATTCCACCTTATGTTTTGCAGAAGTAGTATTTGGCAGCCATAATCACACCTTATAAAATTCTTAATTCCTATAAAGCATCTTAATTAATTCATAATGCTGGTTTATGTTTTTATTATTGCAATTTTTCATATATTAATCAGTTCATAATGTGACATTTTAAATTTTTAATTTTAGTATATTGAAAATTTTCTTCATCTATATGTGAACATGTGCTTAATTTGAAAAGGTATTGACTCAACATTTTGGTTCATTCATATGCATAATTCATGTAATTGCAACCTCTCTTCTCGGTTGCATCGATGACATCGAGGGGATATCAGTAAATAAGCGGTGTCAAAAGTGTTCCAAAATATCTTCGAATCGTTGATTCAATGTTTAATAGTTACTTTTTCGTCGAATTAAAACTGATTCCATGCACGTATTGAAACAAATATTATTTTTCCGTTGAAGACTTATTGATTCATTTGACACTTGAGAACATTGAGAACACTTCAAGTTTGCTTCAGATCCCCTCGATGTTAAAGTCAACCGAACGACACGAAAAGATTTACAAAATGAGCGAACATGATTCTTCTAACTAAAGCGCGTCCCTTCCGATCAGAGTAACATTAAAATGATCATGGTCATTGAAATGATTTTCATAAGATGCATTATAATTTTCTTCAAATTGGCTTTGCACGAAATACCAAAAGATGTCTTATGAAATTCTTTATGCGCAACGAATGAATGACATACGTCCATACAATGAAATCTGATGAGCTCAAGATGAAAATCATGAGGGACTTATGTTTCAACCATTTTCACCAATCTTGTAGATTCATAATTTTTGCCTTATGTATTTCGTATGTTCATTTGCCTGAGTGTATAAATGCACTCCAACTCAAACCGTCGTTAGAAGCTGACCACAAAAGCGAAAGTTAAGAGCCAAGCGTCAAGTGTACACACTTAACCAGCATTTCGATTTTCGGTATTTTGTTTACTGAGTTTCAACTGCAAAATTTATTTTTTACTGAAATACTGTTTTTTTATTGGCATCCAAAGATTGTCAGTAATAAATTCCCGAGTTTCGGTAAAAAAATATGTTTATTGATCTGACGTTTACTTATTTTTACTGAAAAAATCATTAAATCTGTAAATTGCTGAACTGCTAAAAAAGTCGGTACAAATCGAAACAGCACCACCGGTGAAAAATGAAAATTCACCGACTAGTTATTAGAAAAATACTGAACGCTATTGTAGAGCCCTTTGCTGTTGTTTACTTGGTTATTTACCTTTTTGTAAAATATTCCGTCAGACAAGTCGGAATTTCGAAAGTGCAAAATAATCGTTATCAAATAAAAACAGAAACTAATTTCATCAATCATTCAACAACAATATTTAGCTTCGATTCTAGTTTTCGAGAGCTGTGGTAGACAGCATCCGAAGGACATACACCATTAACCGCCACCAGTATCTGCGTTTCAATGCTCGTTTCAATGTTTGTCTCGGTGTTTTCGTGCGCTTCCCACTCTGCTTTGGAGGCGCCTTGGGGAACCTGCGGCATGGCTACCGCTGCTCCAGATATCTGGTCTGCGTTTGATTAGCGGCATTGTTTTTTTTTTCAGAACCAGTGTGTAGATGCAGATGATACTCAGGCCACGCCTAGCGAGGCCAATTCGAAAACCCGCTGCAGCATCGGGATGAAGCGCAGCGTAACCGTGAATAAAAATTTCGTCGACACGAACCCGGAGAACATCCAATTGCTCCAGCCACCGTAGAACATTGATGAAGTTAGCCTTGACCATATCGAAACATCCATATACGAGTCGGGATATAACCGTGTCTTATGATGATAGTTCGCTTACTCATCATTAAATGTCGAGAAATCTGAGCTAGAGTCATATTCTTAGTTTCGACTGTGCCTACACGTGAAGAATAGTTATCAGTCTACTGATATTTCATGAAAGTGTAGTGATACAGTGCGTAAATTGTGCATTATTGAACAGTTTTATAGTTCGCTCCATAGTCAATCAAACAGTGGTATCGCGATATTCCATTGTTAACGTCGTCATCGCATGAGGTGTTGTTGTGTTTTCGCTTCAGAAAATACCCGAGCTGCGGATAGTATCACACAGTGAACAACCACCGTCTGCTTCTGTAAAACCTCATACCTAGGGGTAGGTAGTCGGTGACGGCTATCATAACGGCTGGTATTTAAGGGGTTTGAGTGACAGTGTGGTGTAATAATATTTGATCATTTCCATACCGCATGATAGTGAGTTACCTAATTTATCTACTGGTCGGCTAAATAGAAGAGTGGCCCATGGCCACAGGTGGTAGCTATGGTGGTACAAGACCACCTGGAAGGACTGTTCCTGAGTTCCTGGACCCACATGATCGTTTCGGAGCGCTGACGGTTCTGCTACTACAAAAGGAGGGCAAGAGGGATCTGCCCAATCCGTTTGTCGTAGGATTATCGATAGAAAAAGTGGCCGGTGAAATCGAAAATACCAGATCAGTAAACGATGGCGAAAAGTACATTCTCAGAGTAAGAAATCCTACTCAAGTAAAAAATCTGCTAGCGATGAAAACCTTAACCGATGGTACGAGTGTTTCAGTTACGCTTCACCCTATTCTGAATAAATGTAAGTGCGTCGTAATATGTCCGGAACTGTTGAAAATGGCTGAAGAAGATATATTGACGGAATTATCGGCACAGAAGGTTACTGAAGTCAGAAGAATCTACCGTAATGTAAACAACGAGAAGATCAAAACGCCTACTCTTATTCTCACACTATGTAGTACTACGTTTCCAGGGGCCATCAAAGTCGGTCCATTGAATGTCAGGACCCGCCCATATTATCCAAGCCCAATGCTTTGTTACTGCTGTTTTCAGTATGGTCATACGAAATTACGATGCCCTGGTCCAGCGAGATGTAAGACATGTTCTGATACTGATCCCCAGGAAGATTGCAAGAAAGATGCATACTGCATGCACTGCAAAGGAGGTCATCAACCTAGCTTTAGAAAGTGTCCCATCTATCAGAAAGAAGTTGAAATAATTAAGACTAAGATTGATCATAATATCTCTTATCCGGAAGCCAGGAAAAGAGTAAACGAAGGTTCGAGTTCGAGTAGTTATGCCAAAATCACAGCACACGGCCGAATGAATGATAATCAAATCGTGAATGAAATGAAAAAGGTAATTTTTACGAAGGATGCTCAAATTCAGGCTTTGACCCAACAAATGGAAAAATTGAAAGAATTCATCAAAACCAAGTTGATGGTGAACCAAATTCCCCTTCGAACAGACGACAACCATCTGTCTCCATGTAGCATCACTGAGGACACTAGTCAACAAGCTGAAACGGATCATTCGCAGAACAACCAAGCGCCTTGCACAAATCCTGCCCTTACTCAATCTGTTTTGATTCATGATGGTATGACTACACCACCGAAAGGAAACCGAAAACGCACTGATCAGAGCCAGCGAGCAACTTACAAAAGGATAAATATTTCACCACTGTCCTCCCCAAGGCCACACCAGCCAAACAAGTGGTATTAGAGGTAGAGCCTATAAGAAACGACGACGATGCATCGTGGATGATTGAATGTCTGAATGATACTGTTGCTTCTAGTCCTAGCGGTGAATTCGACAACTTGGAATTTCTTAAACAATAACTCAATTATGTCTAATAAACCATCATCAACAAATCAAACAACCTGCAATAAACCACATAGCAACAATAACATCTTACAATCAAAGCGGTTTGAGGGTGGGGAAAGTAATGTACCCTCCTCACTTCCTGGAAGAGAAGCACTGTTGGCTGGGAAGATAGTCCGGGACGCAATACCCCAACCCGTAGACCTTCAACCTACCACAGTGACCGTCTGTCCACAGCAACCAGCAGACAACATATCCAACGCCCATCAAGTTCATCACAACAATGAAATCGATTGCACAATCAAATCAATTAGTTTCAAAACGTTAACTGCTAAGGAATATGATGAAATGTACTGTATACAACAACTACCAACCACCAGCAAATCAACACAAAACTACAACATCGTCTATCTAAAACATGGCTCTAATAGAGCAAGGCCTCCCATGTCAACCCTGACTCGAGATGTTCCAGATATTTCTGATGAGCCTCGGGCGGCAGTTGACATGGGTTGCCTAACACCTCAGGCAAGTAAAAACAATAAAGTAGTTAAGAACAGACACCATCCTCAGGACAATATTTTTCAGAATACCTTCGTAGTAAATCAACAAAAGCACCCACCGAAGAAGCAAAGATCGACTACCGATGGCTCTAGTAGAGCAAGGCCTCCCATGTCAACCCTGACCCGGGATGTTCCAGATGTTTCTGATGAGCCTCGGGCGGCAGTTGACATGGGTTGCCTAACAAATCAGGCAAGTCAAGCTGATAATGTACTCGACAACAGTCACCATCTCCAGGAAAATATTTTTCAGAATACTCCCGCAATTAATCGTCAAGGTCACCTACCGGAGAAGCAACGATCAACTTCTTTGAACTCCAGTTCATCTTCAGCATCTTATACCATGAGCGGTTTTAAGAAAATCATCGCTCTCCAGTGGAACATAAGTAGTCTTCCTAAAAATCTCAACGATTTGGTCATCCTAACGAAACAAATGCAGCCTACCGTTCTCGCGCTTCAGGAAACCCATGTTAAGCAAACGCGCCGCATCGACTCTTGGTTGGGTGGTGCCTATAAGTGGTACCTTAAAAGCGGAATAGTTTCACATCATTCCATCGCCCTGGCAGTAGCCGCTACAACACCCCATCGCGTTGTTCCCCTGAAGACCGATTTGCTGGCGTTGGCAATTCAATTATATGCAAATAACAATCTAACGATAGTTTCAATCTACATCCCTCCGAGGAGCTGCGACAGTTTTGAAAAGAAGATCCAGGATTTGTTGAACGAGCTTGCATCTCCATATCTCTTACTAGGCGATTTCAATGCACATCATATAGCATGGGGATCACCACAAAACGACAAAAGGGAAGTATCGTCGCACAGGTAGCAGAAAACATGGACCTCATTATACTTAACGACGGCTGTAATACATTTTCACGTGGCGCTGCTGAATCTGCCATAGATTTGTCGATATGCTCCAGCAGAATAGCGAGAAATATCAATTGGCGCAGAGCCAATGATACATGTGGCAGCGATCATTATCCGATCTTTATCCTTGGGAGCGACGCTGTTCCAGAAACCACCCGTCGTAGGAGATGGCTATTTGATTCGGCTGACTGGGAAAGCTATGAAAGAAATATTATAGAGCTGTTTGATCGTGACACGCAATATTCGGTGCAGGAAATCGGAGAACTGATAAGAAAAGCCGGAAATTCAGTATACCATTATCATCATCTAAAGTAGGAACCAAAGCTACCTACTGGTGGAACACGGAAGTAGAAGAAGCTGTTAAGCATCGGAGGAAAGCGCTGCGTAAAATGAAAAGAATTAAGCCTGATCACCCCGACAAAGAAATGTACATAGAAAGATTCCGCGATGCACGTCGCAACTGTCGAAGAATCATAGCTGAATCTAAAAGAAAAGCATGGGAAAACTTCCTCGATGGAATAAATGCATCTAGCTCCGTTACAGAAATCTGGCGTCGAATCAACTCTCTGAGTGGAAAAAGAAGAATACGAGGGTTCTCTTTATTGATCGATGACACTTCATCAGATGATCCACGAGAAATTAGCGAAGAACTGGCAAAATATTTTGCCAAATTGTCCGCTACCGATACTTACTCGGAGAAATTTTTGAAGGATCGAGAACGCAGTAAGCCCTTTCCATACTGTTCAGGTGCAGTCAAACAAGATCTTCTGGAAGCTTGCAACCATCCTTTCTTCTTTGATGAACTTCTTTTTGCTCTAGACACGTGCAAAAGTAAATCTTGCGGACCCGATGAAATTGGCTATCCCATGATAAAAAATTTGCCATATACTGTTAAACGCAAACTATTGGATAGTTACAACATAATGTGGAAGAATGGTACATTTCCAGATGAATGGCGTTCAAGCATAGTAGTACCAATACCCAAAGCTGGACCAAGAAGCTGCCAACTACGAGATTTTCGACCAATTAGCTTAACAAGTTGTATGGCAAAATTAATGGAAAGAATGGTCAACAGGAGACTTATGGAGTCTCTCGAAAAATCTAGACTTCTCGACCATCGTCAATTTGCCTTCCGCAGAGGAAAGGGTGCCGGCGCCTATCTAGCATCTTTGGGGGATGTGCTTTCTTACGCAAAAGCCAACAATCTTCATGCAGACGTCGCTTGTTTGGACATATCTAAAGCGTATAATCGTGTATGGCGTGAGGGAATTGTGGACCAACTCAAAATATGGGGATACTCAGGAACATCCTTAATTTCATCGAAGGATTTTTGGAAAATCGAAGTTTTCAGGTAGCCATTGGAGGATCACTATCTTCTCCATTCATTGAAGAGAATGGCGTACCGCAAGGATCCGTGCTTGCCGTTTCTCTTTTCTTATTACAATGAACACCGTGTTCCAAAACCTACCAAAGACGTTCATATATTTGTGTATGCCGATGACATTGTCATCGTCGTCATCAGACCTAATGCCACTAGGGTGCGAATAAAAATCCAAAAGCGCCATGAAGAGGGTTTTGAGTGGGCATCCAAAGTTGGCTTCCAAATATCCGCAGAAAAATGTGAAATAACCCATTGCTGCACTATTCGACACAATCCGATGCTGAGACCTGTGAGAGTGAATGACATCGCTATTCCGTTTCGGAAAGCACCTAAAATTATTGGAGTATCTCTTGACCGAAATTTAAATTTCGTTCAACACTTCCAAAGAGTGAAACAAGAAGTGAAGAGTCGTATGCAACTAGTGAAAACAATTAGCAGTAGGCACACATGCAGTAATCGACAAGTTCTACAACGTGTAGCTAATGCGCTTATCTGCAGCAAATTATTGTATGGAATTGAGATCACTTGCGCTAGCTTTGAAAACATGATCCAAATCCTTAGCCCGGTATACAACTCCTCGATTCGAACGACATCCGGTCTACTACCAAGCTCCCCTACAATGTCCACCTGTGTTGAAGCCGGACACCTTCCCTTCGACCTCACGGTAGTGATAGCTATCGCAACAAGAGCAGTTCGTCTTGCGGAGAAGGCTGGCTTTGTTCAATACAAAGAACTTTTAACAAATGCCCAAAATTTGTTCCACCGTATAACGGATGCTACATTTCCACCTGTGTCCCAGCTTTGTAGAGTCGGAGACAGAAGATGGGATGTACCTTCTCCGCCGATTGATTGGACAATCAAAAAAACAATCCGAGCACGTGATGCACCAGCCAAGGCAAAAGCTGTTTTTCAAAATGTGGTATACGAGAAGTATCAGCTATACCGTCAAATATACACCGACGGTTCTCGCAGAGATAGCAGAGTTGGAATTGGTATATACAGCTCGACTGATGAAAAAAGTTTCCGCCTTCCAGATCAAATGTCTGTTTTTCCGCAGAAGCAGTTGCGCTCAATCTAGCTGCTAAAATGGCATCAGAGCTTGGTGGGAATTCAGTCATTTTCACGGATTCAGCGAGTGTGCTGATGGCATTACAAAACAAACGATCAACGCATCCTTGTGTACAATCACTTGAGGAATTTAATAAAGGCAACATTGTATTTTGTTGGGTACCAGGGCATAGCGGTATATCTGGAAACGTGAAAGCGGACATGTTAGCTGGTCGGGGCTGCACTGCAAGACGCTTGCGTATCAAAACACCAGGGATGACATCAGACAATACATAAAATCATCAATAAATGCCACGTTTGCTACAAGATGGAATGTAGAGCGAAATGCGTTCCTCAGAAAAATAAAATACACGACGGAGAAGTGGTCGGATCAACCGAATCGGAAACAACAGATAGTGCTCTCGAGATTACGTGTGGGACATTGCAGATTCTCTCATCCACACGTGTGTAATGGGAGTAGAGATGAGAATTGTGAATGCGGTCGTGGAGCGCCTACTGTAGAACATACTATTGTTAACTGTCCAATTTATTACGATCTACGTCGGAAACACCAGCTAGAATTACCAATAGGAAAAATTCTTGAGAATGATTCATCGTCAGAAGAAAAACTACTTCTGTTTTTAAAAGAATCTGGTTTGTTTAAAAAAATATGAATTTGTATTAATATATATAAGATAAGATATATCTAAATGTAACAGTTCAAGCTCATGACGTGACGTGAACGACTCTAAGAGTTTAAACGTCTGAAATAAAGACAAATAATAATAATAATAATATCGAAACATCGCGGTACAATTGGGACTGCGCGGAGCCCATTTTTTTGTCTTGAAATAACCCGTTTCCACATTGTTGAAGTAATGCCGTCTCATAGAGAACGACTATGGGGTTCTCAAAAAGAAGTCGTGCGATCGGCAGAAACACCTAACGCAATGTCTGAAAAAACTTGCAGAATTTATCACAAACCCTGAAATTCCTCCATAGTACTTATATTTCATCTGAAGAAGCATTGATTGGATATTCTGTCCAATCAGTAAAATATTTTCCAAAAAATAAATCCTCATTTACTGACTAGCTCAGTTATGTACACATAAACAAACTACATTGATTACCGATTTTAATGTTTATTTGACATTTCTCGTTTATGCTGACAACTCGGTAATGTAAAATATTGCTGTTGAAATTACTGGGCGATCCGTAGTCCAAAAACTCAGTAAAATTTTACTGACTCCGGTAAAATAAAGTAGCTGTGTAGTGAAGCAATTAGAAACCGCGTGTTCGGAAAAAATTTCATAACCTTAAATTTCTAGTGTTTTTTTATATCCTCGTTTAATTAATAATTTTAATCAGTAAATAGTTGTAAATAGTTCAAAGAGTAAGATTTCGTTTAATAGGTTCTAGTGGATAAGTTGTAAATAGAAATAAAAAAGAGAAAATCGATATTTTTAGATAACCTAGGTTTAAAAAAAGAAGAAGGGGACACCAAGTCCATGCTTGGGTAACACCAAACATGGCTTCCGCACAACCAGACAACACAAAACTGCCACCAGACAAAGGTAAGGATTGGATGGATACCAATTTACCCCACACAGACGAAGAAGAATCATTTGAAGGATTCTTCGAACATGAGAAACAAACACAAAAAGAATATCAACAAAGAAAAAGACGAGAAACCAACACACACCAAGAAAAACAAGTAAAACAACTCAAAAAATCACAAACACAACACTACACAAGATCACAAACACAAAATCCAAGTATCGATGACGAACAAACAACAAATACCAACAAAAACCAAACAAACGAGAAAAAAGCAAACAATCACAAAATACAAATCAAAATCAACAAACCATATGGGTCACAAACACACAACACGATGTCTTATTCATTGAACCTATTTCAATCAAGGAAGGGGATAATCTACTCGAACCAATGGAGGTGGGTAAATTCCTTCATGACCTAGGGTTAGACCAATTCACCGAATTGAAACGAGCAGGCCAATACAGATACAAACTTATTTACAAAAAACCAAAAGACGCAGAAAAGATTCTCAACTCTACACAAACACTGAAAAATAACAATTACAAAGCTTTCATTCCAAGGATGTTACTCGAAACAACAGGTATACTTAAGAACATTCCTGTCTCACTCACGGAAAAAGACATATTTCAGAACACGATCTCAGACAAAACAATTACAAGAATCGAAAGAATCAAACGACGCAAAGACCCACGCGACTCACAATCCACCCTTATTGACACACGATCAATTAAAATCACCTTTGAAGGGCCAGAGCTACCACGAATGGTACAAATCTATGGTGTATGTGAAAAACCTAAAATCTACATCTACTCAGTTAGGATATGTACGTCATGTTGGAGATTAGGGCATAAGCAAACGGCTTGTAAAAGTAAAAAAACATGTATCACTTGTGGCAAATACATTACAGACGAACACACACGTTGCGATGAAAACGAAAAGAAAAATTGTCGAAACTGCGGAGGAAATCACCTCCCAACTTACAAAGAATGTCCAGAGCGAGTTAGAATGGAACATATAAATGTAACAATGACAGTAAACAAAATGACCTTTCAGGAAGCCGAACAGTTTTATCCAAAACCCAACATAAAGACTTCCAACAACTTTGCGTTGCTAGAGTCTGCCGTTGAATTCCCACAACTGGAACAACCAAGTACGACAAACGCAACATTCAGGCGAGTAAATCAGAAGCCCGCACCCAAACTAGATTACAGAACATTGATACAAAACATTACAAAGAACGACACTCAAGAACATCCAAGAAAACAAAGAACAGAAATACAAAAAAACACTTTCCCGACTGTTGAAAACCACCATGAACAAGTTCAAGTAATCAGAAACAATCCACACAAAGTCACAGAAACAGAAAAGATGCAAACCAAACAAGAAAACTTGACCAAATAACTACAAAAAATTCTCGAAAAAATTACAGACAAAACCAGTGATAACAAACTGGAATCAGATGTACTTCTGATAGAAATAGCTTCTATAATCTGTTAGAGATGCTTTTTGCTGGGGACTTTCGTCTGCCCTTGCCGTGACCTCAGGGTCGTTTATTTGCTCTGAAGAGGAATTGGAGGATTTTTGGCGGAAAGACTTCCCTAATCAAAAGCAAAAGTGGACAATAATCCAATCTGAGGTGGAGCAAATCTTAAATAAAAACTAAACGGAATAATCGATCATAAAGAAAAGGGCGACTAATGAGCAATTAGTTGAATTTACATTTTATATTTAAATTAATATCTCAATTGAGTCATGTTTTGTTTCGTAGGAAAGGTGTATAAAGGAATGGTTCACATACCGTTAACCTCTTCTTGTTGACGCTGCCCGGACTTGCAGGATTTTCCCCGGGGGTGGTATGGTGCTTCGACACTTCATCGTGCCCAGATCTTCGGTGGGTTGGTTAACCAAATCCTAGGGCACGCCGGCGCTGCGAACGGTGGTCGTTCTTGCAATCCAGCGACTAATAGCGTGGCACTTCCCGAAACACGAGGTTTTACTCCTACCCTTCTCCGATGACACTCCTGCAAGCTTTCTCTCGGCGGTGGCAACCGATCCAATATGGTTCACTTAATGACGAGCACACGTTTTCCGACGAATGAATGCTTTCCGGGACTGAAATGCCCACCAATCGTTTTTTTCCACTAACTTCGGCCGGGCCTGGCGATGACGTGGCACTCCGGCTGATTAGCTTACTTGCTTCTGCCACTTATCACGCCCGGTGGCACCACGGAACCTTCTAGTCAGCGTCCGCAAAGCACTTTCTGAGCACACGCTGTTTTTTTGTTATTGGCGGTCACTTAATGGGGTCCCTGTGGGACGAAAGAAAAGTCTTTACTTTAAAAAAGCGCACCCGAGGCGATAAGTTTGAGGGTTCACCTCCAAGAGAGCTCGTCGACTCGTTGTCCGGTAGTTTTACCGTTCGTCCGTGATGGTGGTGGTGGTCGACGATCAGTGATGCAGTGGTAGTGAACTGTCGCGTTGACAGTCGATGTCAACGGTGCGTTAGGGAGTGTTTCAGGATGGGTGTAGGGATGTGCAGGATGATTTCCGTATTTCAATATTCGATGTTTTAGTGTTCAGTTTTATTTTAATTCAATTCCGTTACTTTTAAGTTCATTCCTAGTAATATAATTTTAGAGCAATAATAACTAGTAGTTTATGTAAAAAGTAAGTAAGGTTTTATGAATAATTTATTATGTATAGTAAATTTAGGTAAATTTGTTATGTAAGCAATTTGGCAGGTTACATTCATCCCCCACCTCGAGTAAAAAAAAAATACCATTTTTTTTTTTTTTTTTTTTGAGAAGTCAAAGTCAAGGAATCTGTCCTAGTAGCTCTCTTTTCAATTAGAGTTAGATTGATTTGGCGAATTGATTTTTCCGTTCAAATGAGAGGAACTCTTCTCCGCAAAATCACTTAACTCTCATTGATAGAGTCTGGCTATTAGAATAGAATGGACCACGGTAGCTCTCTTTTCACTGAATGGTGAATAGATTTGACGGAATGATTTGTCCGTTCTTATGAGAGGAACTCTTTTCCGCAAAATCACAAACCATTCAGCAATAGAGTCTGGCTACCTGAATGGAATACGTCGGGAGGCGGTAACTTTCTTTTTACCTAAGGGTGAACAGATTTGGCGGAATGATTTGTCCGTTCTTATGAGAGGAACTCTTTTCCGCGAAATCACATCCCATTCCGTAATAGAGTCTGGTTACATGACTGGAAAAGGGTATTGGGCTCTACACAAAGTAGCTCTCTTTTAATTCAGCGGTGAACTGATTTAGTGGAATGATTTGTCCGTTCTGACGAGAGGAACTCTTTTCCACCAGATCACAAACCGTTCAATTATAGAGTCTAGCTACGAAGGGAATAGGTTGTGGTCAGGAGTTCTCGCTGTTGCAGCTCTCTTTTGGTTACGAGTTGACTAGATCTGGTGGAATGATTTGTCCGTTCTTACGAGAGGAACTCTTTTCCACCAGATCACTTAACACTCAACCATAGAGTCTGGCTACTCAGCTAGTGAACGAAATGAATCAAAATAATATGCATCACCGGGGAACATGGCCTTCCGGCATAAGGGTTCGTCAGAAAAAAGCAGGTCCAACCTCTCGAAATCAAATCTTTAGAAATATTAAGCTTTTATTTACTTAATTGATACTTTTATTGTAAATTTAACTTAAGCTAAGAAGAGAGAAATAAGTATTCTAGAAACCTCTTCATTTTATTTAATCATCACCGAAGTGAAATTCGGGATTAAAAAAAAAACTCATTCACTCTTTCGTTCATTCCCCCCACCTTTCATACAATTTTCATTCACACATTCCATTCACACAGTTGTCTGGCTAAAAAAAAACATCCTACCAAGAGCAACTCATTCACACACACCAGTTATCGACTATTGTATTAATTCTAGGGCCCTTATTATAAATTTGAGAAGGTCTAGCGTTCTTGCTAGACCCACTCGATCGTAGGTATCATTCGATCAACGAAATTTACCACCTGGGAGGCGTTACTATTTTAGTAAACAATCGCCTTAAATGTGACACTGGCAACGCCAGGGATGGTCACTAAAGAAGAAAACGAGATGAATGAGAGGAAGAGACAACATATGATGTGTATCAGGAGGAAACAACCATTGATACTCTGACGACGACGAGAACCGAGAAGCATGAATGACGTATGTTTTGTTTTTATATATTTTTATTTTTTTCTCCGGTGAGAGGCAATTTTACCGAATATTAAATAATTATTCTAGGGGATTTGAGTAAGGAAGAGAAAGCAAAACAGATGTTCAAATCGGCACTACCCTGGCTTCAGGTGAACGGCTGGCCAGATTCCTAGGTTTTTTCCACTTAGGTCCTCCAGCTCATAGGAGGACGAGCCGATTTTAGCCTTCACCCGGCAGGGTAGATATTGCCGGCCTAGTTTGGCATTGTAATTTTCGACGGCCGAAGACTGCTTCATGTTCTTCCGGTAGACTAACTGTCCTACCGCAAAGGACTTGGCGAACGTACGGTTACGCAGATTGTAACGGCTTCGGGACACGTCGTGGGATTTTTCGAGATTTTTATGAACGATCTCGTGAATGTTCGTGAACATCTGTTTGCGTCTTTCTGATTTCTCTTCCGCGGATAATTCGTCTCCATGACGAGATAGACGGTGGTCGGACCCCTGCTCCGATAGCTCTTGTCCGTGGGTAATGAAATACGGAGTGAACCCGGTCGAGGCGTGGATACTGGTGTTGAGCATTAGCTCAATTTCGGGCACTTTCATATCCCATACACGCTGGTCTTCCTGGACATAAGTGCGTATGGCCGCGTTTATTGTCCGGTTGACGCGCTCGACCGGATTCGATTGCGAATGGTAGCGGGAGTTCAGCCAGTGTGTGATTTTGAAGTGATCTAATAATTCTTTGAAGTCTTTTGAAGTGAAAGTACTGCCATTGTCGGTGATAATGGTTTCAGGGACAGAATTCCGGTAGAACCACTGATTCTTCAAAATCACACACATGGCTGAACTATCCAGCTTTTTCATCGGGTGAATCATTACCCACTTCGAGAAATAGTCACAAATCACTAGAATGTGCTGATTTCCCTTCCGGCTCCGTGGCAACGAACCAACAAAATCCATTGAAATGATTTGCCACGGCCGGGACGCACAGCGCATTTTCCCCATTTCCGGGGTTGTTTGGACGTAAGACGGCTTGACCTCCTTGCAGGTGGAACAAGCGTGAATATATGCCCTGACGTCCTTGGCCATCTTGGGCCAATAATAGCGCTGGACACGAGCTATCGTTTTGTCAAACCCAGGATGGAAGTGCTCATCGTAAGCTTGCCTCAAAATCTCCGCAACATCATCGGCTGGAACTACTTGCTTCCATTCGAATCGCGAGTCGAAAGGTACATTCCGAGCAGTGACGAACTTATACAGCCTGCCATCTTCAACCTTGAAGTCAACGAAGTCGTCTGGGCGGCTGCTGACCTTATCCATCAAGGAGGCGTACCACGGAGAAGTCGGTGAATCCTGGACTAACGCTATGCTTCTCGACAATGCATCCGGGACGACATTTTCTTTGCCTTTCCGGTGCACTACGGTCATGTCGACCTGCTGAAAGTCCAAGCTCCACCGACTACACCGGGACCCAACCTTCCACTTCGTCTTTAGGATGTGGGTCAACGCCGACGAATCCGTCACTAAGGTGAAGTGGTAACCTTCAATGTACCCCGAAACGCTTCGATGGAGAGCAAGGCGGCTAGAGCTTCCTTCTCGGCAGCGTGATAGTTCTTTTGAGGAGTGGTGAGCTTCCTAGAAAATAGGAAATTACCCGCTCACCCTCCTCCTGCTGCTGAGTGAGCACTCCCGCAACAGCGACATCGCTGGCATCCGTCTGGATGACGAACTCCCGAGAGAAATCGGGACTTCCCAGAATCGGAGCGGCGATCAGCTGCTCTTTTATCTGGCAGAAAGCTCTCTCCGCGGCTGGATTCCAGCCGATGACCTTGGATTTGGACTTGAGGAGGTCCGACAGGGGCCCGCAAGTCTCACTGAAGTTCGGGATGAACCGGCGGTAGTAATTTGCCATTTTTAGGAATCTCCTGAGCTTGGTGATCGTGGTCGGTCTCTCGTACTCGACGATTGGACGAATCTTGTCCGGATTTCCACGCAGACCTTCCGAGCTCAAGAGATATCCTAGGAAGGAAATCTCCGGCACCCCGAACTGAGACTTCTCCAGGTTAATCATAAGGTTGGCTCTGTTCAGTCGACGCGCAATTTCACGAAGCAACTGAACGTGATGCTCAAATGTCTCCGTTACCACGACGATATCGTCGAGGTAAACGAAGACATAGGGTTCCAGTACACCGTGGCCCAAAACTCGGTCCATCAGTCTTGCCAGCGTAGCAGGACTGTTGACAAGACCAAAGGGCATTCGGGTGTACTGGAACAACCCCTTACCTTGCACACTGAAGGCCGTATACTTCCTCGAGGACTTCTCCAGCGGAACTTGCAGGAAGGCCTCCGACAAGTCTATGGTGGATAGGTATTTCGCCCTCGGAAGTTGGCCTAGGATTCGACAGGGGTGCGGCAAGGGGTAAGCATCACGAACAGTACGTTCGTTAATCTTACGCGCGTCCAAACAGAGCCGAACCTTATGAGGCTTGACGACTGGTACGCAGTTCAGCGACCAATCAGAGTTGCTGGGTTCAATTATGCCAGCGTCCAACAATCTTTGTAGTTCTACAGCCACCAGACCTTGTGTCTTGGGGGACATGACGTATGGGAACTGTCGAACGGGCGGTTTGCTCCGCCACTCTTCACTGAGTTCGATTTTGTGTTCCGCCAACGGAGTGGTTGACAATCGTCCGGGGCGGGCTGCTATAAACAGCGTTTTGATCTGCTCTATGGTCTGCTGCTCGATAGCAGTCAGAACAGTCGGAGACGGTGGTGACTCGCGGCTCCTTTCTTCCTCTGAGTTCTCCAGCATGGCGCAATCAGTGATTGTGGGCTGGATACTGAAGGTCTTCCAGAAATCCATGCCACAGATACAGCTGATGGCCAGGTTAGGAACTACCAGAGTCGGAACAACCTTGACCGTACCGTTCCATGAAAAAGGTAAATAAATTCGTCCGCGGACATTGAGCGCTTCTCCGCTTGCTGTGCGTAGGCGGACGGGATCCCGAAGTGGAAATAACCGCTTCGGTTTGAGTGAATTGAAGACGCTATCATTGATCAGGGTAAGATTACTACCGCTGTCAAGAAGAGCGCGAAAGTTTACACCGTAAACTTGTACAGAAGTGTACGGACGATTATCGTTGGGGAATGGATATGAAATGGTGAACGAAGCCGGAGATACCTGGTACAGATCATCCGAAGCCGGCTCGAAACAAGCGGGAGGTTTTACGCCTAGAAGTTTTGGTTCAGCGGCCGGCGGTTTTGGCTCGCTGCGATGGCGTTTTTTACGCAATACGGACAATTGTTGGACGGATAGCCTCGGAATCCACAGTTCTCGCACAGTACTCCTTTCGGAAGTCGGCATTGGTCCATCCGATGCCAAAACTTACCGCAATTGAAGCAGTGGCGATTGGATAGAGGCTGATGGGACTCGATCATGTCTTCGAGTGTTGCGTGCGACCGAGTTGGCCCACGGGGACCAGCGGTTCCGCCTTGGGAACCCTTTTGTTGCTGGTTCGATAGCGAGAAGGAGTGGCCGGATTGGGACGCCGGCTGGGACGAGCGTTGCTTGCTCGCTTGCTTCTCCTTTTTCGGTTTAGGGGTCTCAGAATATTCTACCGCATTCACCGACTTCTCCGGTCCAAAGACCTTATTGTACACGGAGAAGTTGACAGCGTCTATCTTCTGACCGGCAGACACCAATGTCTGAAGGTCGGCGATAGGAAGGAAATTCAGCTGTTTTTTATAATCGATCCGGACATTCTGCATCAGAATTTGGACCTTTTCATGTTCCGGAATGGGAACACTCATAGTTCCGAACAGTTCCTCCATACTGTGGTAGTACTGGAGAAATGTCTCGTTCCGCAACTGGTGACGCTGATAAACCTTCATTTTTATCATGGTATCTAGATCGGGGTGCATGAATGTCCTCCTGAGCTCTAGAACCAGGTGCTGCCAATTCAATAGGCGACCAGCGGCCCGCATGGTCATATACCACTGCAAGGCAGGTCCCTTGAAAAGGTGAATCGCTGAATCGAATAGCTCGACTTCTGAGACATGCTCAGATACGGCCATGGCATGAACCATTCCAAGGAACTGGTTCAACTTCAACCCTTGATCCTCGCCATCGTATTTGGAGATTGTCCACTTGGACACCGGTAAGCTGTGACGCCCCTGATTATCCGACAGCGTTGCGCTGTAGGGAGTGAGAGAAGGGTTGGCGGAAGGGAATGAAGTTAAGGAAGCAGTTCCCGTCCAAGGATTGGTCGATTGAGTATTTCTCAAAGTCGGATTCTGAGACCACGGAGGGTTCGTACAGGCACTGCTCAGTGCCGGATTTCCGAGCCAGGGATTGAAACTCGGCGTGCTATTCACAGCCGAATGGACTGACCACGGCATTGAAACCGACGCCGCACCTATGGCTGGATTTCCGAGCCACGAACTAGTAGCGGAGGAGCTACTGAAAGGCTGAATACTCGAAGCCTTCTGAAGGTGGTCCTGCCACGAGGTAGAACACTGAGGCAGTGCTGACGAATAGCTCTGAGGAAGCGAGAATGTGACACTAGTACCCGGTCTTGAGTGAGAAGCCACCGTATGGGCTTGTGAATTCGTGGAATAGGCGGAACTGTAAGCATAATGCTCGGTAGATGGCACCGATTTACCGGAGCGCGAAACGCCGGTATTGTGCAAGTCCTCAGAGACTTGAAGATGAGCTGAATAGGGAGTGAACGGAGGTTTAATCATCGGAATACTAGGTACTCCGGGCTGTACATTCGATATATTCGGCTGGGTTCCACTCGGAACGCCGGATATATACAATACAGAACTCTCATCCCGTTGCTTATCTCGTCTATCCAGCTCTGCTTCAAGCTCTTTAATCCTCGCCATCAACGAATTCACACATACGGCACCTTCGAGTTGGGAACTCGCAGAATTACTTTCTGCCGGCACGGATCCCTTAGGAATAGCCCCGGTACCAGTCACTGGAGTGGGCAAAACAGGAGGTGCAGCAAAAACCTCTACCCTAAACAGATCCACCAACGAATGGTCCTCCGGATCCTCCCTGTTTTCCCCTCTTGGTTCCTCAGAACCCCCATAAAAGTTATTCAATAAAAGTTTCACCACGTCTATCAACATTGCTTTTAAAAAGTTTTCCGCTTCTCCCAATTCCCTTGCATTGTTAACTAGAAGGACAATTCGGTGGCCAAAATGCAGCAACCTTGCTTGCCCTCTCACCTTGAGAATCTTATCATTCTCCTTCAGACCTTCTACGATTTCGTCAAAGTTCCGTCGGCAAAATTGGATTGTTTCCTCCCAATCCACATCAAGTGCTACCTCGATCGTTTTCTGATTTTCTTTCTCGTTTTTTAAATGATCTCGAAGGCTTCTCCGCCTTCGAGAATAGGTGGGATCGTCGCGGATCACTATCGATCGGATATTGAGCTCAAATTCGAGCTCATAGGGCATTAAATGGTCCACCCTTAAGGAGTGGTACCATTCTAGAATTTTGTCGACTGCCTGGGAATAATCCATCAGTGCTTCGGCCATTTTCGAAACCGAAAATGCTTTAAAAATATATTAAATGCAAAAAATATATACAATAAACTTTATCAAATAATCTAAACCTACAAAATTTACCCCTAATTAACTACGATTCACAAAAAATGTGAGAAAAAGCAGCTTTAACTAAAAAGGAAGGCTAAATTCAAGCCTATGCTATCGCATAAATTATGCGAAATAAAGAAAACGCGCACAAGTTATGCTGTTTTCTTAAACTAAACCCTAGCCTAAATTATAGAAATAAAAATTTACAATTTGAGGCACTGTGTAAATGAGAATGTTATTTAAAATCACTTATTAAAAGCTTAATTATTTACCATGTATCAATGTATAATAGATTAAATTTCTAAAGTCGATTGAAAGGCGACAATTATAAAGATTTCTCATCATCCGAACCCATACCAGAAAATGAACATTTGATGAATGCAATAATTATAATGAATACAAACCTTTTCACTTTATAAGAACAATTGGAATAAAGGATTCCAATTCCTCCCGGAGCTTACTTGAAAAGGGTTCCACTTTAGGGTTAAAGTGGAAACCTTTTCTTTTGATTTTCTTTTGCGTTGAGCGCCAATTGTTAGAGATGCTTTTTGCTGGGGACTTTCGTCTGCCCTTGCCGTGACCTCAGGGTCGTTTATTTGCTCTGAAGAGGAATTGGAGGATTTTTGGCGGAAAGACTTCCCTAATCAAAAGCAAAAGTGGACAATAATGCAATCTGAGGTGGAGCAAATCTTAAATAAAAACTAAACGGAATCATCGATCATAAAGAAAAGGGCGACTAATGAGCAATTAGTTGAATTTACATTTTATATTTAAATTATTATCTCAATTGAGTCATGTTCTGTTTCGTAGGAAAGGTGTATAAAGGAATGGTTCACATACCGTTAACCTCTTCTTGTTGACGCTGCCCGGACTTGCAGGATTTTCCCCGGGGGTGGTATGGTGCTTCGACACTTCATCGTGCCCGGATCTTCGGTGGGTTGGTTAACCAAATCCTAGGGCACGCCGGCGCTGCGAACGGTGGTTTTTCTTGAAATCCGGCGACTAATGGCGTGGCACTTCCCGAAACACGAGGTTTTACTCCTACCCTTCTCCGATGACACTCCTGCAAGCTTTCTCTCGGCGGTGGCAACCGATCCAATATGGTTCACTTAATGACGAGCACACGTTTTCCGACGAATGAATGCTTTCCGGGACTGAAATGCCCACCAATCGTTTTTTTCCACTAACTTCGGCCGGGCCTGGCGATGACGTGGCACTCCGGCTGATTAGCTTACTTGCTTCTGCCACTTATCACGCCCGGTGGCACCACGGAACCTTCTAGTCAGCGTCCGCAAAGCACTTTCTGAGCACACGCGGTTTTTTTGTTATTGGCGGTCACTTAATGGGGTCCCTGTGGGACGAAAGAAAAGTCTTTACTTTAAAAAAGCGCACCCGAGGCGATAAGTTTGAGGGTTCACCTCCAAGAGAGCTCGTCGACTCGTTGTCCGGTAGTTTTTACCGTTCGTCCGTGATGGTGGTGGTGGTCGACGATCAGTGATGCAGTGGTAGTGAACTGTCGCGTTGACAGTCGATGTCAACGGTGCGTTAGGGAGTGTTTCAGGATGGGTGTAGGGATGTGCAGGATGATTTCCGTATTTCAATATTCGATGTTTTAGTGTTCAGTTTTATTTTAATTCAATTCCGTTACTTTTAAGTTCATTCCTAGTAATATAATTTTAGAGCAATAATAACTAGTAGTTTATGTAAAAAGTAAGTAAGGTTTTATGAATAATTTATTATGTACAGTAAATTTAGGTAAATTTATAATGTAAGCAATTTGGCAGGTTACAAATCCAAAACATAATAACATTCACCAAATCTCAACACAATAAGTGACACCATAGTTAGGCACATTCATAGACCATTGTTTTCAAAGTGATTTAAATATATCACAAATAAACATTCACAGCATAAGACCACTACACAAAAGAGAAACAATAAAAACATATTTAAAAAATAAAAATATACATATATTCCTTCTTCAAGAGACTTGGCTGAAGCCAGACGAAAAATACAAATTTCTCAATTATAATCTTGTGAAAAACTGTAGACCAGATGGTTACGGAGGCACAGGTATATTAATACAGCCTACACTAATATACGAAGAAATAATTATGACTGACATAGATTTAGAACTAACAGCAATTAATAACATCAAGCAAACAATCATATTTATATCACTATAAATACCACCTGACACACCACTAACAGAAATAAAAGATCCAATCGAAAAACTTTTTAATTATATGACCCACAGTACAATACCGGTATTCCTAGGAGGAGATTTTAATGCCCATCACCCTATATGGGACAATGTATCTAATAAAACGGATAGGAGAGGCGAATTCATTTGTGAATTATTTGAGAACAATGACATCACTTTCTTAAATACAGGAGTAGCAACTAGATGGGAAGATCTTAATTGCATATCTTCAGCAGTAGATTTGACGATAACTACACCAGACATAGGACCATTAATAAATTGGGAAACAAGCACAGAGGATATAGGTTCAGATCACAAACTAATAGAATGTAAGATTACCTTTTCAACAAATTCAAGGATAATACACAAAGAATAATAGTAAGCAAAAAAAATGCTGTAGAAAACCTCAACCAAATAGACCCAAAAACAATACACAACATTGATGATCTGAACAAACAAATAAATGAAGCATTAGAGAAAGCTACATACAAAATAAAACCCAACAGTAAAAAACAAATAAAGCCTTATTGGAATGAAAACATCAAAAAATTATATGAAATTAAAAACAAAAAGCACATAGAATTCAGAAATAATCTCACAATAGCAAACAAACATGAATTCAAAAAGGCAGAACTAAAATTCAAAAAAGCTCTAAAAAACCAAGTATTGGAATATAGGAAGAAAATGCTAGATCAGATAAACGAACAGACAAAAGTTAACGAAATGTGGAAAATAGTTAGATGTGTTAGTGGAAATTTCAAGCATAAGGATAATTCAGAAATAATAAATAACAAAGACTTAGCCACCAAATTTATGGAACTAAATTTTAAAGAAGAAAAAACTACTAACCAAATACTTACCCTAACCAACCATGACGTAGAAGAAGAAAAATTCCTAGCACCCCTGAACATTAAACACATGATGAAAACGATAAAAGAAAGAAAAGACTCATCTGCTCCTGGACAAAATAAATTATCATATTTTTTTCTAAAACAGATTAATCTAAATTTACTCACTAAAATATTAGAATTAACAAGCCAAGTATGGATGGATGAAAAAATACCAGAAGAGTGGTTGATAATAAAAATTATACCCATTCTGAAACAAGGAAAAGATAAACTCAAGGAATCATCGTACAGACCCATAGCGTTAATTAATATTAATTTAAAAATAATCAACAACAAAGTTAGAAAGAAGACTTAACCTATTTATAGAACAAAATAAATTATCATATGGTTTTAGAGAAGGATATTCTGCGATAAATTGTGTAAATCATATAAATTCGTTAATTATGGAAGCAAAAAGACAAACTGAAATAGCAGTAACAATTTTCTTAGACCTAACAAATGCATTCGATTCCGTAGACATTAATATATTAATGAAACAATTAGATAGCCTGAGAATTCCGAGAAAAATACTAAATTGGATAACTCTTTACCAAAAAAATAGGAAAATAATTATACAAACCTCAAACGGAGAAATAACAAAAAACACTAATCAAGGCTTACCACAAGGGTGCCCTCTCTCGCCCATACTATTCAACCTGTATACCAGAACGCTTCATGACATAACAACAGACAAAACAGTATTCGTTCAATTTGCAGATGATTTCTCAATAACTATCATAGGTGAAACACTAGAAGAAGTAGAGTTAACAACTAACATTATATTAGATAATATCAAAGATAAGCTATCAACACTAAAAATTAATATTAATCCTGATAAATCGGCAGTAATACTATTTAACTCAAAATTCAACGATAAGATTAATGTTAAAATAGATGATAACCCAATAGAGCAAAAAGAACAACACAAATGTTTAGGATATATATTAGATAACAAACTTTCACATAAAATACACATACATTTTGTAAACAATAAAATTAAGAAGAGACTAAACATAATGAAAATGATATGTAAAAAGAACGAAGGGGCACATCCCAAAACTGCATTAAAAATCAACAAGGCTGTCATAAGATCTCAAATCGATTATGGGCTTACACTTTATGGAGGAACGGCTAAAACAAATTTAACAAAACTTAATTCTACATTTAACTCATCACTACGTACTTGTTTAAGACTTCTAAAGTCAACACCAATCAATGTCCTTTATTCAGAATCCGGAGAAATACCTATACACCAACGAGCTAAATGGCTAGCCAAGAAAGAGGCTATCAAAACATTTTCATATAATAAACCTATTGTTCAACTAACATCCAAATTTCTAGAAATAGAAGAGTTACCGAAAAACTACACTTTCCTAGAATACACAATATTCCAAAATAACTACTTAATAATATTGACCCATAGTCGTACGCATAACACCTTAGAAACAACACACTGTAAAAGTAAAACAAAAAATGCAATTCAAGTGGAAATACCAGGAATTATAACAAAAAACATGAACAGTGAAACAATTAAAAAACTAACAATAAGTCATCTAAACGAAAAATACAACCAGTTTGAAAAAATTTACACGGATGGATCCAAAACGACGGACTCCTGCGGTATAGGAATATGGTGCGAAACAAATAACGAAGAACTGACGAGCGGAGTCAACAATTCTATGTCCATAATGAATGTTGAAATGATGGCAATTAACACAGCCATTGACATAATTAACACCAAAGAACATGATAAATTCGTGATATGCTCAGATTCGAAATCAGCCTTGACAAACATAAAAAACAAAAACACAAAAGACAATTTTATAACATACAACATAATACAAAAATTGAATAAAACAAACAAAACTATTCACCTACAATGGGTACCAGGCCATAAAGGAATCCCAGGAAATGACCATGCAGACAGATTATCCAAAGATGGTTGCAACAGTCAACAGATGATATTCACAAAAATCCCAATAAATGACACAATGAATCTAGCCAAAAACGAAACAATAGAAGACTGGATACAAGAATACACAACAATATCAACACAAAAAGGTATTAAACATTATAATTTACTTAAAAAACCGACATTGAAACCATGGTTTGACAATCTTGATCTTGACACAACACAAATTGTTACCATAGGAAGACTTAGAACATACCATACTCTAACAAAAGAAAAATTATATAAATGGAAATTAGCTCAAAACGACAAATGTGATGAGTGTGGGGTAACAGAGGACTCCGAACATATCCTATTACACTGTACAAAATACGCACAATCCAGAGCAAAATACACAATATTAACACAACAAAGAAACATTGACAGTCTTCTTAACCAGGCTAAAATCAAAGAATATCGAGATATATCTAAGTTTTTAAAAGAAAACAATTATAAACTTTGAAACTGGAAAACCTAAAGATCGATTTTTCACTCAATTGAACGCCTAGTATTAATTATAATCACTGGTCAAAAATAAACCAGTGCCATTTATTAATAACTCGAAGATAAATAACAAAATCAGTAGAAATCGCGACCGATTAATAACAGGGCGATGGTAATGCCCTAAACTATAAGCTTCATGACTTGACATCCCTTGGCAGTATAGACTGGAAACGTCAGTCTCGCCACCCCGCAAAGAAGAAGAAGAAGAAGAAGAAATAATATAAATGACAGTAGTGCGTTCCTTTAATTTGAATGGCATTTCCTTGAAAATGCGAGTGCTTTTAGTTTTGGATTCCAAAAAGCTTGTCCTTAAGTATAACAAAATTCGTATGGCTGCATAACTGCCACGTATGTTGTCAACGACCAACATTATTGCTCAATAACTGTTCCTTATTTATGGAATTTCCACGAAAATCATAAACTCTCCCAAAGCGCCCAGAAAAACATCCAAACGTAACGGATTGTCGTTGAAAACCTGCGATCCGATGAGTGGCGGATCGGAAATGAAATTGAAACCTCTATGGTGCATGAAAGAAAGAAGACCCATATCATCGCTCCCAGATTGCTTCGGGCAGGAGTAACGAGCTGGCGATGCTCCACAATCAGTAAAGTTCAAGATTCTGACCGATTGGGATGGGGTGCGAGGAGCCAGAAACAAGATGAAATTGATTTCTTGCTTTTCCATTTTTTTGTCGGTGGTTGGGCTCGTGTGAACAGTAGCCAATATTTCATTGGAGTATGTGACCCACATGTTAGATATCCAGGGAAGCAACATGACGTTTTTATTGCTTTTCTGTAGAAATATGTAGTTCTCATTGGGTGAAGACACATATTCAAGTAGATTCCGGAATTAATCTTGTGAATTTATGTTCTTGTCAGAAGATTAACGGTGTATATGGTTTGATGATGGGCCCTCATCTGCCGTGCGGTAAGACGCGCGGCTACAAAGCAAGACCATGCTTTGGGCCTAGGCAATTTTCGGATTGGAAATTGTCTCGACTTCCCTGGGCATGAAAGTATCATTGTGTTAGCCTCATGATATACGAATGCAAAAATAGTAACCTGGCTTAGAAACCTCGCAGTTAACAACTGTGGAAGTGCTGAACACTAAGCTGCGAGGCGGCTTGTCCCAGTGTGGGAATGTAATGCCAATAATAAGAAGAAGACCCTAGTAACATTTTGGTTTTATGCTGGTTTGAAAACACTCTTGAAGAGTAAATTACGGTCTTAAAGAGCGTTATAAAACTTAAAATGTTACTTGGGGATGGTTTGATCGTGGATGGACTCACGAGGGCGCATAATTTCAGATAATATTCGCACCGTTACTGAATGTTCATTGCCAATATAAGTCAAGCTCTGAATTACGGAAAAAGAAACTTGTCATGGGTTATTTGTAAAGGTGATAAGAAAGTTTGTTTATTGAAGTACAATCACCTTTGATGTCTATTAAAGTCAACAGCTAGTTAAATATTCTTAGCTTCATCATCCTTGAAGAGTGTTTTAGCTGACCACTTCGTTTAATTTTACGAATTTTACCGCTTCGAGGTAACATTAAAGTGAATAGATCTGACATCATTGTATTGCTCCAACGTTGATTTGTCTCCGGATGTGGCGTTCCCGAACTGTATCAACTTTTCATTGTGACGACGGCGGCTTCCCGGAACCACCGAGCCCGAAGCAATCCAGAACACATTGACTCGTGTTAGAACAACGTTTTTCACACGTTACCCGTTCACTTGTAGACAATATGCGTTAATTACATTCCTGGCACAAGTCCAACTTTGCTCTGGTTTGAAATCGACACGACGGCCACCAACGGCCATCTTTACATACGGAAAAGTATCCTGCTACAGCCGAGTATGGATGCGCTCACAAGGAAGGAGAATGAGCTGGAATGCACTACGCCAGATTGGATTCATACTCATGTATCTGCAGAATAAGAAACACTAATCTAATAAAGCTCATTCATTAAATTGGAATTGCAAAAGATTAAATTTTATTCTATCTCTAAACTTATTTAGACTCAATTAGTCTCTGATTAGTGCACTGATGGTAAGTCATAGTCTTAGAATTAGTATCATGGCAAAACTAAATTAGGCTTTATTAAAGATTCGTATTTTTCTCGAATTTTTTGGTCTGGTAATTTGATTCGATACTTGGTAACTTGGAAATGGGCATTTGTAATCAAAATACACTCAATTAACTGAGCTTCTGTGACATGAATTTTTTTTTAACAAAAGTGCATATTTTACCACACCCTTCAATTTCCCGGTACCGCAAGAACTCGCTTCGAGGCGGAATTCTGTGAAAAATGTTGCTCTGATTACGCGCGACCAGCTGATTGCTAGTTTCCAGCGTTGCCCCGCAGGCTCGCGCGAATTGTGTAGGGCAGGACTGACGGTGCTGCATATGACACTGCGCTCGCATTTTACACCGCAATGTTCTGGGAAAGTGAAGCGAACCTTTATTAATCCACCTACCTCGTGCATGGAAAAAATTTCTAATTTTTTGCTGAATGCTATAAAGGGGAAAATTATGAATTGGACAGCTTTTGTTTTACTATTGTCAAGTTTTTTTATTCGCTTGAAATTTCTCCCGAAAATTCTTTGCATTTCAAAGAATGTTGTGGCCGAATTTCAGCATGTTTGAACTAAAAACTACAAAACTCTACAGAACAAAACCTATGAAAACCGTCATTTCTCATGCAGGTGATGTAAATATGAATTCATGAATTCAATCAACGTTGTTCCGAAACACTATTTGGAATGGAAGTACATATACGTGTAGTAGTAGCAGATTGTGTTAAAATAATAATCGAAGATACGAAATGGAAGCATGAATTATTTGAATAAGATTTGAATTGCTAAATCGAAGCAATCGGCGTTCGAATAGTAGGCGCCAATAAGCACATATACCTATATGTAAAGAGGCTGCACTCATAACAAAGAGACGAAGTGTCAAAATTGGAACAGCGCATTTGCTGTCAAATCAGTTGTTCCAATCGAGCACAAGGTTGTTAAAGGTAGGAGTATTGCGTCTCTTTGTTTTTCCAGGCTCGTTACCTATATGAGCTCGATTGGCAGAACGAAACAAAACAAACCTATGTATCGCCTATGTATCACTAGAGCTTCTCGTTCTGTCAGAACATACTTGTGAGTACACAGCCCATGATAATTCAGATATTCGACGGATGTCCTAAGGATACTCGCTCGGCCCCGACATGGCGCGGTTGGTAGCTGGCCATGATTCGGTGGTATTTTTTTTGTGTAAAAGAGAGAAAGTAGGAGGAAAAAAAAATGGGAAATGCTCTCCGGTGGAAATAGACGGAGAAGCAAAGATACAAGATGATATGAAAAAGAAAAAAAAAAAAAGAAAAAAACAGAAAAAAATGCGATGAAAGGAATTGTAAATTGCTCTCCGGTGGAAAAAGACGGAGAAGCAAAAGTACAAGATGATCTGAAAAAAAAGAAAACACAGTTTTGAACTTTGGTAGTGATGGACAGACTACAAGAACAAAAAAAAGAAAGAAAGGAAACAGTTGATCTTTGGCTGAGATAGACGTAGAGCCACAAAAATAATATGATAAGCAATGAAAAAGAACGATGGTTGAAGATTTTCTGAATTTCTTGTTTGATCAATGTTCGATGGCCCCGACAATACGTATCATAAGTTGACCAATTGATATATACCTACTAGAGTGGCCCAGCCTTGTATGGGGAGAAAAAAAAGTGGTCGGATTCTACGGGGCACCCCCCAGGATTGTGCCTTTGGATAAGAAAATCAATCTCTGAAAGTTTCAGCTCAATCGCTTGTTGCATAAGCTGGCGCAATTGATTTGAAGTTTGTATGGTGGTTTCAGCCAAAATGCATAGGAAAATACACCTCCGTCACTCTTTCGTTCAGGAAATTGGTTCGGTATGCCCGATTGAGCTCAGAATTGCAACAAAGGCAGTTGATATGTTAAAGATCAATTCCACAGAACATTATACGATGATTAAATGACTTTTTATAAAGTTTCGGATGATTTATTAGGAGTTGGGCTGTGCACTTTGGAATTCATTGATTGTCATGAAAAACGTGCGCATGTTATCAAAGGTGGCTTAGATATGTGCTGTGGCGCGCGTTCCTCTGCATATGTTTGAGCGCGCGCGAAACCACACATCGCAGGCATCTTTGATGGCATGCGTATGTTTTTCATGGCAATCAATGAATTCCAAAGTGCACAACCTAACCCCTAAAAAATCAGTCGAAAACTATAGAAAAGTTCATTTAATTATCGTAAAATGTTCTGTGGAATTGATCTTTAACATATAAACTGCCTTTGTTGCAATTCTGAGCTCAATCGGTCATACCGAACCGATTTCCTGAACGAAAAGGTGACGGAGGTGTATTTTCCTATGCATTTTGGCTGAAACCACCATACAAACATCAAATCAATTGCGCCAGCTTATGCAACAAGCGATTGAGCTGAAACTTTCAGAGATTGATTTTCTTACCCAAAGGCACAATCCTGGGGGGTGCCCCGTAGAATTCGACAACCTTTTGTTTCCTGGGCCAGTCTAATACCTACTAATCACTAAATTGCCATCGGCGTCCCTATCATAAATTCGGCTTTAGGTTGATATTTCCACCGTTCGGTATGTCATTGTGCACGAGAAAGGCAAAAAGGGACCGCAAGGTCACTTTGTTCGAATAATTCATTTTCATGTTGTTTTCCTACGAATCCATGCTGATGGTTGCTAACTCAAATCGTTTTCTGTGCCTGCGGTCTGGTCAGTTGGTGATATCCTATCGGTCGAGTGTTCCATGCAGCACGATTGTTGATGTTGACTATGGCTTCCAAATATTAGAAATGTTTATCAAAATTTCCTCGTTTCATTCGGCCATAAAAACGGTCCATTTACTACCTCCTAGTGCAGGGCATGTGTCGCATGTGCCATACTGTTGAATGTCCATCATAAAAGGGTTGATGGCTTTCTATCAAAGTGGGCTGGGGTAGACAGTCGGACTATTATCCGGTTCAGTTGGTTTAATTTTTGCTTTCTGGGTTGGGTGTGGTGATATCAGAGTTATTCATATCGACATCAACTGTGATGTGGCAATAAATAAAAATGGTCGGATGGTTTGTTTACTTTGAATTACTTTAAAAGGCAGCTTTTGATGCAATATGTGCTTTGCAATAGTTGTAATAGTTTGTTCATTGTACAAACATTACGTGTTAAGTAGTCAGTTTGGAAAATAAATTGCGTAAAGCTGTAGAAGACGAAGATTGCCCTTCATAGCTCAGCAGGGAAAAAACTAACATTTTTTTGTTGAGGCGTAGAACTACTGCGTCCATTGAGTTGAACCTTTGTGGTATACCCCGGATTACTTTTAACTATTCGCATCTTGAAGGTTAGTCGCCATTAATCAAATAAACATCCTAAGACTTTTTGTCCTAAGAAATTGAGTTGATAAAACCCACTACCTTTCCGGGATTGGCAGTCCAAATTTCTCCTGGTTTCATAAAGCCTCTATATAGAAATTTAGATCTACACTTGTACAATGCATCACAACTGCAAAGCATATGTTCCGAGGTTTCACGTTCCATGGTACGGAAACGACAAATATCATTTTGAACATGGCTAATATTTCTCAAATGATATCTACTCGGGCAATGTCTGGTTATTGGGCCAGTAAAGGTGCAAAGATCTCTTTTATTGAGCTCCAAGAGCTTGTTGGTTACTGAAACATTGGGAATTATAAATCTCTTTGACACTTTTTGGTGACCAGTTGGTCATCAACCTTTGTGCTTCCCAGGATTTCAACAAGAACTGGCAGACTGGGGTCGTGAGTACGAACCCCCAATCCCATTACATTTTACGAACTAAATCTTTCACATGTTGTGCATATGCACAAATAGAGTTATCAAACATAGTTGCTCAGGGTGACCACTCAAATTCCATTTTCGAATTCCCGGTTTTTCCCGGTTTTCCCGGTCCACATATTGGAACTTCCAAGTGTGTAGTGCATCAAAAATGGGATATGATCATTGAATAGGTTTTGGATGCATTGGACAATTTCGTGGGAAATGCTGAACTATCAGAAGACGTAAGGCAATTGGCTAACCGATAACTGCTCTTACAGAAACTTTATACAAAAATGTAAGCGTAAAGTTTAAAAAATGTTATATTTTATTGGGTGATGAACCTCATTAAAATTATTGCATAATTTCTTTTTGCTTCTTCTTCTTATTGGTATTACATCCCCATACTGGGCCAAAGCCGCCTCACATCTTAGTGTTCATTAAGCACATCCACAGTTATTAACTGCGAGGTTTCTAAGCCAAGAACCTATAAATATGGGTACCGCACAATTCTTGCATCATTCCATTACCACGTTCTCATTGGTGCAGACACCAGCGAATGAGCAGCCGCTGGGTCTGCCGAGAAGCCATAAAATAGCGCAACGCGATTTTTTCCTTTCATTCTGACCGGGACAAGCGAAGCAACTGCATCATCGATTGAACAGCACTCACACCTTTTAGCAGGGAATGAAGTCTGCACCGACCGCTTTTTCGGCTCGACACCGTCGAAGCCACCATCATCAGCCGAAACCTAGCCAGTACAGCAGCAGTTCACCCTACAGACCCGACAAAGCAGCAATGCTGAGCAGATACCGGCAGCAGCAGCAGAGTCGAGCCGAGACCAGCCGGCATCGGTGACGAGCCGAGACAGGCTGAAGAAAAGCCACAGCCACAGTGCTGTCCAATGAGAGCTTGAAGTAGCTCGAAGTTGCCCATTCGCCCATTTGTTGACAAAAAATAACGAGCAGAACGGGAACAACTTCGAGCTACTTCGAGCTGCTCATTGGACAGCACTGATGCAGCATGTATGTCCAAAAAACAAACGGTTCTTTAGAGAGCCAATAATAGAGATCAATATCAAAGCTTTCAATACCCTTCGGAATAGAAATTGTACTTGGGTGCCAAATCCAATATTCTAGTGATAAAATTTTATGCGTGATTTTCATAAATAGCGTCAAAACTAACAGTTGATAATTTTTCTGATTTAACCGCGAAGTGGACTAAGGACTTCGCTTGACCATGCCTAAAAAAAACATAAGATGTCCAAATCTCCCACATAATATTTGGATATTTGGATTAAAAAAAAACACCGATAACAGCTCAAACATTAATAAACTATCAATCGATTTACCATCAAATGTTGGATTTTTTGGCATTGATCAAGAAATATCTAGATAACCATGGTTTGATACTGACCGCACACAAAGCGAACGTGACTGAATGATCGTCCCATGTTTTAACTATTCGCATCTTGAAGGTTAGTCGCCATTAATCAAATAAACATCCTAAGACTTTCCGAGATCACCCGAAATCCCATGTCCGGGTGTTTCCTTCCATCTACTACTAACAATGTTGTCTCAGGAAAGAACACGTACTTCTCACCTGAACTGCAATTCTAAGCTCGCTTGCCCGGCTTATTGGCCTGTATCAAGCGTAAAGTCCCGTTAGGAAATAGACGCCAGCAGCGAGCAACAAGCGTAAAAAAGAAAAATCCCTTCTCGAACGCGTTGATGATGATGACGCTTTGGCTGACAAAGAAGCGGGATACAAGACACTGGCTGATTGGCCCACCAATTGGGAAGCAGAGAAGATTCAAAATAAGGTATAATGACCCGTTAACATATGAGCTAGTTCTAGCGGACAATGCACTATCCGACAATACTAGCGCGATATTAGCACAATGTAAACAGGAATTGTCCTCGCTAATAAGCGTTTACATTATGCTAATTTCGTGCTAGTATTGTCGGATAGTGTTTTGTCCGCTAGAACTAGCTCATATGTTAACGGACCAAAAAGAAAACTACATTCGCTCGCAGAGCATTCAGTCTTTTTTATACCACCACTAGAAATTCGCGGTTATTTGAAAAGATCGTTTTCTTACTTTTTGGACTTAGCCGAAGCAAAACGCCTTTTTCAAGGCTCTAAAAGTTAAAAATAATGTTCTCCTTCAGTTGCTATCGCACGGATTAGGAGGCCCTACATCCCCTGCTGGGCCAACTTGTAGCTTATTTCAGGCAGTCCTTCAGTGGGAATGTCGGGGGCAGCAGGGACTATGTCCAAGGGCTTGACGATCCCTCCCCAGGCCATCTGCGAGTTGTGGGGCTTGCCTAGGATGTGGTGGGGTTTGACAGTGGGCCCTGTTAAACCTCTATAAAAAGCTGCATGTATCCGCAAGTAGGCTCCACCAAAGCGACCGTGTGCCGCTCAAAGCGCACAAGCCCAAGTCCTGGTGTTAGGTGGGACGCTAAACAGCCCTGACACGACGGCCCTCCGACGAGACAGGAGGTTTGCGCAGGCCCAATAAGCCGCCTAGAAAACCAATCATTACGAACAATATAAGAGATAATGCGACTCGATATAATCGGCAAAGACCTGGGCGACGAATACAGGATCACGATTGGAAGCTTGGAACATGGAATTGCAAGTCGCTAGGTTTCGCAGGTTGCGACAGGATGATCTACGATGAATTACATCCCCGCAACTTCGACGTCGTGGCGCTGCAGGAGATTTGCTGGACAGGACAGAAAGTGTGGAAAAGCGGGCATCGAGCGGCTACCTTCTACCAAAGCTGTGGTACCACCAACGAGCTGGGAACCGGCTTCATAGTGCTGGGTAAGATGCGCCAACGCGTGATTGGGTGGCAGCCAATCAACGCAAGGATGTGCAAATTGAGGATTAAAGGCCGTTTCTTCAACTATAGCATCATCAACGTGCACTGCCCACACGAAGGGAGACCCGACGACGAGAATGAAGCGTTCTACGCACAGCTGGAGCAGATATACGATGGATGCCCACTGCGGGACGTTAAAATCGTCATCGGTGACATGAACGCACAGGTAGGAAGGGAGGAAATGTATAGACCGGTCATCGGACCGGATAGTCTGCACACCGTATCGAATGACAACGGCCAACGATGCATAAACTTCGCAGCCTCCCGCGGAATGGTAGTCCGAAGCACCTTCTTTCCCCGCAAAAATATCCACAAGGCCACATGGAGATCACCTAACCAAGAAACGGAAAACCAAATCGACCACGTTCTAATCGACGGTAAATTCTTCTCCGACATCACGAACGTCCGCACTTACCGCAGTGCGAATATTGAATCCGACCACTACCTCGTTGCAGTATGCCTGCGCTCAAAACTCTCGACGGTGTACAACACGCGTCGAAGTCGGACGCCGCGGCTTAACATTGGGCGGCTACAAGACGGTAGACTAGCCCAAGAATACGCGCAGCAGCTGGAAGTGGCACTTCCAACGGAAGAGCAGCTAGGCGCAGCATCTCTTGAAGATGGCTGGAGAGATATTCGATCCGCCATTGGTAGCACCGCAACCGCTGCACTTGGCACGGTGCCCCGGATCAGAGAAACGACTGGTATGACGGCGAATGTGAGCAGTTAGTGGAAGAGAAGAATGCAGCATGGGCGAGATTGCTGCAACACCACACGAGGGCGAACGAGGCACGATATAAACAGGCGCGGAACAGACAAAACTCGATTTTCCGGAGGAAAAAGCGCCAGCAGGAAGATCGAGACCGTGAAGAAACGGAGCAACTGTACCGCGCTAATAACACACGAAAGTTCTATGAGAAGTTAAACCGTTCACGTAAGGGCCACGTGCCACAGCCCGATATGTGTAAGGACATAAACGGGAACCTTCTTACGAACGAGCGTGAGGTGATCCAAAGGTGGCGGCAGCACTACGAAGAACACCTGAATGGCGATGTGGCAGACGAAGATGGCGGTATGGTGATAGACCTGGGAGAACGCGCGTAGGACTTAATTCTACCGGCTCCGGATCTCCAGGAAATCCAGGAGGAGATTGGCCGGCTCAAGAACAACAAAGCCCCTGGGGTTGACCAACTACCAGGAGAGCTATTTAAACACGGTGGTGAGGCACTGGCTAGAGCGCTGCACTGGGTCATTACCAAGATTTGGGAGGAGGAAGTTTTGCCGCAGGAGTGGATGGAAGGTGTCGTGTGTCCCATCTACAAAAAGGGCGATAAGCTGGATTGTAGCAACTACCGCGCAATCACATTGCTGAACGCCGCCTACAAGGTACTCTCCCAAATTTTATGCCGTCGACTAGCACCAACTGCAAGGGAGTTCGTGGGGCAGTACCAGGCGGGTTTTATGGGCGAACGCTCCACCACGGACCAGGTGTTTGCCATTCGCCAAGTACTGCAGAAATGCCGCGAATACAACGTGCCCACACATCATCTATTCATCGACTTCAAAGCCGCATATGATACAATCGATCGGGACCAGCTATGGCAGCTAATGCACGAACACGGTTTTCCGGATAAACTGACACGGTTGATCAAAGCGACGATGGATCGGGTGATGTGCGTAGTTCGAGTTTCAGGGGCATTCTCGAGTCCCTTCGAAACCCGCAGAGGGTTACGGCAAGGTGATGGTCTTTCGTGTTTGCTATTCAACATCGCTTTGGAAGGTGTAAAACGAAGAGCAGGGATTAACACGGGTGGTACAATTTTCAATAAGTCCGTCCAGCTATTTGGTTTCGCCGACGACATAGATATTATGGCACGTAACTTTGAGAAGATGGAGGAAGCCTACATCAGACTGAAGAGGGAAGCTAAGCGGATCGGACTAGCCATCAACACGTCGAAGACGAAGTACATGATAGGAAGAGGTTCAAGAGAAGACAATGTGAGCCACCCACCGCGAGTTTGCATCGGTGGTGACGAAATCGAGGTGGTAGAAGAATTTGTGTACTTGGGCTCACTGGTGACTGCCGAAAATGACACCAGCAGAGAAATTCGGAGACGCATAGTGGCTGGAAATCGTACGTACTTTGGACTCCGCAAGACGCTCCGATCGAATAGAGTTCGCCGCCGTACCAAACTGGCAATCTACAAAACGCTAATTAGACCGGTAGTCCTCTACGGACACGAGACCTGGACGATGCTCGTGGAGGACCAACGTGCACTTGGAGTTTTCGAAAGGAAAGTGCTGCGTACCATCTATGGTGGGGTGCAGATGGCGGACGGTACGTGGAGGAGGCGAATGAACCACGAATTGCATCAGCTGTTGGGAGAACCATCCATCGTTCACACCGCGAAAATCGGACGACTGCGATGGGCCGGGCACGTAGCTAGAATGTCGGACAGTATCCCGGTGAAAATGGTTCTCGACAACGATCCGACGGGCACAAGAAGGCGAGGTGCGCAGCGGGCAAGGTGGATCGATCAGGTGGAAGATGACTTGCGGACCCTCCGTAGACTGCGTGGCTGGCGACGTGTAGCCATGGACCGAGCCGAATGGAGAAGACTCTTATATACCGCACAGGCCACTTCGGCTCTAGTCTGAATAAATAATAATAATTCAGTGGGAATGTTGCCACTGTCGAGGCTAATATTCCGTGACCGGACAGATACTTCCTGAATTGTTTTTGATGATTCTTGTTCGAGGTAGATTTGATTTCTGTGTCGGTTTGATGAGAAGATTTTGCCAAGAAATGGTATGCAACGCCGTTTATTTATCCAAAATAGTTGATGTGAGAAATTTGGACATATTATGTATCTTAAAGGCATGGTCAAGTCAAGTCCTACGTCCACTTAGCGGTTATGTCACAGACATTACCCACTGTTCGTTTTTTTTTTCAATATAAACGGTTCATTATTTCATGCATTTAAAAAAAAACTAAATTTTCAACATCTGTTGTCTGTGATTTTTTCATCAAATGCTGTGTCTGGTCTGTCTATGGTTGTCACTGGTTTAGTTTTCTGCATTGAAGTGAATTGAAGTGTCAAATATTTATTTTTTTGTGAGAATTTCCCCGCGTGCTGCGTCTGGTTAGCTAGTCACCGGACAGACAAACAGGGCTATTATTATGAGAAAAGATAAGTCATAAATTCGAAATGAAGGGATATCGGCTGTTTCCTTTGAAAACTTTTCGGTTTTCTTAATGAATTAATGGCAGTGGCTGATTTTCTACCCGCCGCTGTCACATCCAAGCGCTATATAGTATATGCCCAAAATAGCCAGCATTAGTTATCCGCCCGAAATTTGTATGGCAAAAGACATCTGTTCGCGCTTAAGAACCACTGCTATCGCATAACTAAGTTAGAAATTATCATTATTGCCTTCAATCGTATTCTACCCAATACTGCTAGATCACTGACTGAGTTATTAGTGTCCGAGAAGACTGGACAAGCATTTGCGTGTGTATATAATCATCATTAAATTCCACATCACACCGATCGCCTCACGATCGTCGATAGGTACGGCCGAGCCGCAGTTAGAAAACATCGCACGCAGTCAATCAGGTCCAAGCTAGCAGAAATTGTACATATCAAATAGTTGCAAATAAAACGTTCGTACGATTAGATCGTCTTTCCACCACGCGTCGCGTTCTGCATATTGTATGTTATGTGAAAGACAGTGCAATAAATTCATTTCGCTAAGCAGATAGTTATCAACTTTAAGTGCGTGTATCCGACAAGTTCCGTTTAAGTTAAGTCGTTTGAGTGCAAGTAGAACATTTTTGGTCCGAATCGAACCGGATTGTCGGGAATCGCGAAAGTAAAGTGAATTTAAGAACAATTTGGTGTCTGCCGAGTGGTCGCTGATTATTCTCCACGAGGGAGAACAATAGGACACGGGCGTCCTCATCGTTAAGTGTTGCTGCTGTCGATCATCAGTTCGAGATCAAGTTGGACACGACGGAGATTTGCAGATTGCTGATTGAGCTACGGACATCGGAAGCAGATAATCCAGGACGGATTTGCCAAAACAGGATAAGTACTGAGGGCAGGTTTGTCTGTGGCGCGGTTTTCTGCTGCATGTGAAACCGATGCCAATGCATGTGAATTGAGCCAAAGCGAATGAAATTTAGATTGGAAACTTCAAATAAAGATAATTGAAACAGCTTGCATGATAATTTTGTGTAGTCCAAATCATTTTTGCTGAGTTGAGCCTTGACCGTTTCGCCATCTCTGTTGGCTTTGTCCGCTTTGTAGGTTGGTTTGCTTTGTCCTGATCCCATTCAATCATCCCTATTGTCCAGTCAAACAGCGTGGTCGATTTGAGTTTCGCGTTCGAGTGAAGTGTAAAGTTTAAAGTGCATTGTGATTGTGAAAGTGGTTAATTATGCCAGCTGCTGATGATCTTCGACTGCTGTCTAAGCAGGAGCGTGCTTTGCGGATTTCTCTAGACAATCTCAAGGAATTTGTTCAAACCAAGCACGAAGGGGTGGATAGACGTGCGCTGGACTTACGAATTGCCAAGTTAGACGAAATCTGGGAAAAGTTTAGCAATGTGCGAATGCGGATCGAGCTGCTAACCGATGATGTTTCCGATGGAGAGGCGGACCCTGAGGAAACTGAACAAGCCAAACTACAGCGACACATCAAGGTGAAGAAGCAACAAGACAGCAACAATGCTAAGATTCTGAAGGATTTCGAGAACGACGTTTACCATTTGAAGGAAATTATGTTTGGTTTACTCCAAGCTGGTTCGAGTAATTCATTGCAGATTCGGCCACATGCACCTGCAGTGGTTCCCCAATCGAAAGTCAAACTCCCAGAGCTGAAGTTGCCAATCTTCAATGGAAGGATGTCGGATTGGGTCACATTTCGAGACACGTACAAAAACCTGATCCACAACGATGTTAGCTTGTCCGACATGGACAAGTTTACTTATTTGAGAACGTCTCTCACTGGAGATGCCCTGCAAGAGATCGCATCGATTGAAATTTCGTCCGCCAATTATGCGATCGCGTGGAATGCATTAGAGAACGTCTACGAGAACAAGAAGCTATTGGTGATGACACACCTGGATTCCTTGTTCGCCCTTGGGTCACTTCGTCAAGAAAATTTCGATACGTTGAGTAAGCTAGTCAACGGTTTCGAGAGGAACCTCCAAATGCTCGCCAAGATTGGTGAGAATACTGAAGGCTGGAGCACGCTACTGCAGTACATGCTCTGCAAGCGTTTGCATCCCACAACGTTGCGGCAGTGGGAATCATACTACAATTCGAAGGAAGTTCCAAAGTATCAGGACTTAGTAAAGTTTTGAAAAGTCATTGTTCCGTATTACAGTCCATCGCACCTGCAAAGCAGTTCCATCCGGATCTGAAGAAGCCATTTCGTCCAACAATCAGTCATGCTGGAATCCAATCAAACTGCTGTCCATTCTGCGGAGAATCAGCTCACTCCGCCTTTAAGTGTATCAAGTTTTCGAAGATGCGGATTTCGGAGAGGCTCGACGCCGTGAAGAAACATTTGCTTTGTTTGAATTGCCTGTCATCAGGACACTTCGCACGATTCTGCACCCGGGGATCGTGCTTCCACTGTGGTCAACGGCACCACTCGTTACTTCACGCGAACTCGTCGACCATCGCGAATCCGTCTGCCAAGTCAGGACAGTCAAATGGGAATCTGTCATCTAAGAAACCACATGGACAGCAACCACTACAAGTTAAGCCAACACAAATCGGTCACTCAACACACACTCAGCATACACAAGCTGGACGCACAGAACAACTAAACTCCACACATGCAAGTAACGCTCATTCACACTTATCCGCCACAGACGGCCCCAGTACAAGCCTACACACTGCTCCATTAGCTACAACAAAACACGTTCCGCACACCGTTCTTCTCTCTACCGCTGTCGTAAGCCTTTACGATCAGTTCGGTAACTCTTTGCTTGCTCGTGCATTGCTGGACTCTGGTTCTCAGCGATGCTATATGTCTGAAACCGTTTCGCAAAGGCTCAAGTTCAAACGAACTCGTGAGCATTTACCAATCGTCGGCATCGGTGGATCGCGAACTGCATCAACTCAAGCAGTTTTCGCGGAAGTTCATTCGCTTGCTACAAACTATGTGGCAAATCTTAAGTTCCATGTCTTGCCACGAGTAACCGTCGATCTTCCAACACGAAGCATTGACATCTGTTCCTGGAATGTGCCGAAGGAGATAGTGTTAGCCGATCCAACGTTCCACGAGTCTGCAGCTGTAGATCTGATTATAGGAGCAGAAGTATATCTGGAGCTGATAATTGCAGAGCGTCAAATGAAGCTGGGAGATTCTGGTCCAATTTTGCAAAATACTCTTTTGGGTTGGATAGTTTCTGGAGGGATTCCGGATGAGTCAGCTGTTTTACCAGTCGTGTCATCGTGTGCTGCAGAGAATATTGAAGAAGGACTAGCACGGTTCTTTGAGCTGGAATCGTGTCGCACCACCAGCACATTGTCACTAGAAGAGTCGGCATGTGAAACACACTTTGAGAGAACGACGACGAGAGACTCTACCGGCAGATTCGTTGTTCAGCTACCCAAGAAACAATATCTCGTTGACCGCTTGGGAGATACTCAGCTAATCGCTACTCGTCGCTTCATGGCTTTGGAGCGCAGATTGGATACCGATCCATTCGTGAAGAAGATGTATTCCGATTTCATCAACGAATATCTTCGGATGCAGCATATGAGTGAGATTTCAGCACGAGACCTAAGCACAGTTCCGGTAGCATACTTCCTACCGCACCATGCGGTATTAAAGCCCGATAGCACAACGACCAAACTGCGTGTCGTGTTTGATGCGTCATGCGCTAGCACGTCTGGAGTTTCATTAAATGAAGCTCTCATGGTGGGTCCTGTGGTTCAGGATGACCTAACTTCCATAACACTACGTTTCAGACTGAGGAAGTACGCGATGACAGCAGACATTGAGAAAATGTATAGGATGATCAAGATGCATCCGATGGATCATCCACTCCAATGCATAGTATGGAGAGAGGACTCAACCAAGCCGATTCGAATGTTCATGCTGACCACAGTCACGTACGGCACGTCCTCGGCACCGTACTTGGCCACGCGTTGCCTGAAGAAGTTGGCGGAGGATGAGAAGAACAACTTTCCTGCCGCCACTGATACGATTCTCTACGAGTTCTACGTCGACGATATGCTGAAGAGCGTTGACAGCCTTGAAGAAGCTGTACAATTGTCACAGGATCTGGATCGAAGTTCTAAGCACAGCTGGGCTTACCTTGAGGAAATGGAGCTCCAACTCTCGAGAATTGCTGGATCATATTCCACCTTATCTGCGAGATGAACGCTCTTGTTTGGATCTCGAACTCTCTAACCCCACAGTTAAGACCCTTGGAATTAAATGGGAACCCCGTTCAGACATTTTTCGGTTCACTGTACCTCAGTGGAACCCTGCTACTGAGATCACCAAGAGGATCATATTGTCCGATTTCGCGAAGCTTTTCGATCCGTTAGGCCTGGTTGGACCTAGTCTTGTTCCAGCCAAGGTATTTCTCCAGGATCTTTGGAGAACAAAGTGCTCCTGGAACGATATTCTACCCGAAGAGCTTCAAGTGTGGTGGAGAGGATTCAGAGAAAGTTTGGAAGGTCTGACTTTGTTGCAAGTACCTCGTTGGATCGCATTCGGAAGCGAAACATTGTCCGTCGAGCTTCACATGTTCTGCGACGCATCCCAGAAGGCGTATGGCGCCTGCATCTACCTCAGGTGTGTCTCGTTCGATGGTACAGTTTCGTCATCACTGGTTACCGCTAAATCTCGTGTAGCTCCGCTTGAAGACCTAGAGAAGAAACGAAAACAAATTTCGATTCCACGATTGGAGCTCTCGTCTGCACTCACAGGCGCACATCTGCACGAAAAAGTCGTCCAAAGTCTCAAGATCGCAGTTCAGCCGTATTTTTGGACCGACTCAATGATCGTTAAGTGTTGGATCGCAGCGCCTCCGTCTCGTTGGAACATTTTCGTGGCCAACAGGGTGTCTGAAATTCAGCACATCACACGTGGAGGTATCTGGAATCACATAGCCGGCTTGGACAACCCGGCCGATGTTCTATCAAGAGGAATGGATCCTCATCAGCTGAAGGATTTCCAGATGTGGTGGCAAGGGCCACCTTGGTTACGGTTAGACAAAACCTTATGGCCGACATCGGCTAACATAAATCACGAGGACCTAGATCCTCTATTACTCGAGGAACGCACAACGGTATCGGCTCCAGCGCAAGTTATTGAACCTAGCACAATCTTCAGCCTTCGATCGTCATTACAAGATTTAGTTCGCATCGTATCACTCATTCGGAGGTTTGTGCACAACTGTCGAAACACTAGTGACCGCAGAGTAGACCTAGTGCGACTTGAAGAACGAGAAGCAGCTTTACATCAGTTACTGATCCTAGCCCAAAGAGAAAGTTTTCCAGAAGAACTAGTCGCGTTACGTAAGAATGGAGAAGTCAAACCTACGTCTCGCTTAAAGCAACTATGCCCTTGCTTGGTAAACGGATTAATCCTCGTCGGCGGCCGGCTTCGAAACGCTAACATTTCAGCCGGTCGAAAGCATCCTATAGTTATGGATAATCAGCATCCTCTTTCGATCCTCGTTGCGGATTACTATCACAAGAAAGCCCTGCACGCTGGGCAACAATTGCTCATCGCCAGCATGCGGGAAAGATACTGGCCGATAGCAGCTCGTAGCTTGGCAAAGAAAGTTATTCATCGGTGCATCAAATGCTTTCGGGCTCGACCGAAGAGTTCCGAACAACTCATGGCAGATTTACCAGCTGAGCGGGTCAATCCAGCTCCACCGTTCCTGCGCGTGGGAGTGGACTACTGTGGTCCGTTTTATATTCAGAACCCATATCGCAAGGGTGGTTCAATCAAGTGTTTCGTAGCAGTATTTGTGTGCCTTGTAGTGAAGGCCGTTCATCTGGAGGTCGTTGGAGACCTCACAACACAAGCTTTCGTCGCGGCGCTGAGAAGATTTGTCTCCCGGCGAGGTAGACCAAAGATCATTATGTGTGACAACGCAACTAACTTTGTTGGTGCCCGACGCGAGTTAGACGATCTTCGAAAGCTGTTCAACAACCAAATGTTCGTAAAAGCGGTGACTTTTTTTTTTTTTTTTTAACTATTGTATTTATTTGGCAGGCTCAGGCGTGTATAACACTTAACGGAGCCGAGACTCTTAATGATATTTACAATCGATATCATCTTATTATCAACTGTTAGTAAGGGAAAGGGACAAAGACCAAGATACTCTTGGCGACTCAAGGTTAGATTGCGTAATTTGGTGATGGACGGGGTTGGGATTTAGGTTTGAGGTATTTCAGCTGCTCATCCGGGTATTTGACGTCATGTCTGGTTTGGCGTAGCGTCGTGCTCGGGTTTTAGTTCTTCAGGGAGCATCTTCCGGATGGCCAGAGCTTCATGGTACACGAAACAATGAGACAGAGACAAGAAAAAAAAACTGAGAAAGAAAAAATTGATGTATTAAACTTTGATGTCAGACGAGCAAAGAAAGTGTCATATACATTGTATTAACGATTGACAAAACTCATAACTTAGCAATTTCACCCCAAGCGTTCGGATCAAATTACTTATTTCAATGCTTGTGCAGAGCAAGCACATCGACTCTCCCATGCTCAATAAATTATATTTGTCACACGGATCAATACCCTCACGTTTAACCAGTGTAAGCAAAATTAAACCACTTTGTATATGCGCAATGACGCGAAAATGTAGCAACACATAGCTTGTAATATAAAACACATTTGGACTCTGTAATAAACGTTCTGTTCGTAGTTAGCGTTCTTCGGAACCACATCGTTTTGTGATTAGTGATCCTATCTGCCCAGATTTTGGGTTAGGACACTGTTTTAAAAGAAACTCCCTTTAGGGTCAAGCGCAACGGATTGCGCAGTGTAAAAAATCGTGCCACGAACCTGCCAAATTAAGAAGAGGCATGATATGGCGACCGGCCAGAGTTAGTGCAGTGCAACAGTTTACCGAGAATGAAGAAAAACAGCCATTAAGAAATTGAAGAGATGGTTTGCGTGGAATTGAGTCGCAATCGTTGCAGCCAGTATTTAAGTGCTAGCACAGAGGTTTAAAACCATCGGCACGGTGCACAACAAAAGAGAGGAAGACAATCCGTACAATGCTAGTGAAATGTGCAAAACAATACAAAATAATTGTATAGTGCTAGTAAAATGCGTGAACGATCATTACGATGCACGAGAAAAATAGTGAAGTGAAAATCAAACTGTTCGATACACGAGAAAGGATATGAAGAGAATGCAGATGCGAAGATCTGCAAGACAATCTGTACAGCAGGCGAGAGGGGTGATGAAGAGAATGCAGATACCAAGATTCGGAAGATAATCTGTACAGCAGACGAGCAAGGCGATGAAGAGAATGCAGATACCAAGATACGGAAGATAATCTGTACAGCAGACGAGCAAGGCGATGAAGAGAATGCAGATGCCAAAAACACCAGCCTGAGACCAGTGGAGTGAAAATACAGCAGCTGGAGTTCTGGAAAATTCAGTAAGGTGAAGTACTCAAACTATTACATCGTGTTATTATTGTTATTATTATAATTATTGTGTATTAAATATTGTACATTTATATTACGATGGGGAAACCAAATTCAAAAGTAGATCAAAAAGGCGAAAATAATATTAACATAGTTGAACACCTAGAACAAAATGAAAATTACCATGATAGTCACGAAATTAAACTTTGGCTAATCCTTGCAATTGTACTTATTCAACTCATTTTAGTCTTGAGAAAAACGTTGAAGAAACGCTGGCAGCGTAAAGGGTATGCCATGGGAAAAGCAGCATCTATCGCAAATATAGCTGATGTATAATATTTAATCTAGCTGAAATATTTATCAATGTCGACTTTACAAGACGACATTGGCTTACTGAACACACTTCTAAATAATTTAAAAAATCCATTAATAAAAATTTCACAGTTACCACTCTTCAGGCTAAATTAAACTACGCAAACGAGTTATATAACCAAATTGAAAGGGGTTACTAGAAGAAGAAGATACTATACCGGATACGGAATTAACCTTTTTAATTAAAGCATCTCGAAATTCAATATCTGAAATTCGAAATATTCTTAAACTCAAATTTGAACAATTAAACACTAAACCACAAGTCACAATGCCGTTTGATTATAAAGTAGCTACATCTATCGTACAGCCATACGATGGAACGGCTGACGGTATCGATGCTTTTTTGGATTCCGCAAATCTTTTGAAGGATCTAACGGAGGCGAACCAACAAGCAACAGCAGCAAGATTTTTGAAGACACGTCTTACGGGGAAAGCCAGAGTTGGTCTACCCGAAAGATTGGCAACGATTGACGATATTATTGCTGACGTTAAAACAAGATGTGAGGATAAAACCACACCGGAGAATATTTTGGCCAAGCTGAAGGCAGTGAAGCAAAAAGACACTGCAGAAAAATTCTGCGACGAGGTGGAAAGACTTACCATAAAATTGAAGGCTGTCTACCTTAATAGTGGAATTCCTGATACAGTATCAACAGCAATGTCAACAAAAGCTGGAGTAGATACCTTAATTAATGGTATTGGTTCGGCTGAGACAAAGCTCATTCTTAAAGCAGGTACATTTAAGGACATGAAGGAAGCCACGCAAAAGGTTTTGGAAAATACTGCAAACACTTCATGTCAATCTGCTCAATTGTTAACATTCAAAAGCAGACAAACGCAACATAACTACAAAGGCCGCTTCAATAGCAACCGAAACGACACAACTCGTTTCTTTAAAAGAGGTCAGTATAACGCTCAACCAAACTACCATGGAAATAATTTGCAATTTAGGAATAGTTTTCCTCATAATACGAATAACTATTATCAAAATAGAGGACGTGGCGGAAGGTACCATACAAATTCTCGAAGGCAAATCTTTACAACTGATGCAATACGTGTTCATAACACCTCAATTCCAAATTCCATATCCCAAGATGCAGGACCACAATCTCATACACCTCCTGTACCAACCAATTTTCATCAACTGGATCTTTCACGTAATATACAAAGTATTAATAACGATAATTTTTAGATCAACATATGATGCAGGTAAACCCGCATCGTCTAACGTAATTTACTTAACAAATGTAAACGCTGTAAATTTTATTACTTTAGATGTACATATGACCAATTCAAAATGTACATTAATAATTGATAGTGGAGCCGACGTTTCACTTTTTAAAAGTGGGAAAATATCTGTTAACCAACCTATTGATAGAAATATTAAATATAAACTCTCAGGTATAACCAATGGAATATCTGAAACCATTGCCGAAACTACTACTAACTTACGATTCAATGACTGTCTTCAAATAAGTCATAATTTTCAGATAGTTGGTAATGATTTCCCAATACCAACAGACGGTATTTTGGGACGGGATTTTCTTATCAAACACAGATGTACTATAGACTATGAATATTGGCTATTAAATTTCAATTACCAAAATCATGTTGTTTCAATACCAATCGAGGATAGTTTCCAAAACACCATTATTCTCCCACCGAGGTGTGAAGTAGTACGCAGAATACCAAACTTCAAAGTTACTTCTGATTCTATAGTATTTTCACAGGAAATTTTACCTGGAATATTTTGTGGAAATACAATAGTATCTCCAACGAATGCTATGATAAAATTTATCAACACAACTGACAAACAAGCACAAATACAGAACTTTCAACCCGTTGTCGACGAACTTTGTAATTATGAACAAATCGCGACGAAACCCAATTTAAATAATGAACGAAACCAAAATTGCTTTCTAAAATAGATTTTCAAACGTTCCCCACTTTGTACAGAAACCTTTGAAAAAATTAATCGAACAAAATTCAGACATCTTCTGTATGTCAGATGAGAAATTGAGCACAAACAATTTTTATACTCAAAATATTCACTTAACGGACCCCGTTCCAGTTTATATCCCGAATTATAAGAATATTTATTCACAAAATGATGAAATAAAAAACAAGTTCAAAAGATGCTGAAGGACGATATTATAGAACCATCAGTATCGTTGTATAATAGTCCAATTTTACTTGTTCCAAAAAATCGGACAACAATAGCAAAAAATGGAGACTGGTCGTTGATTTTCGCCAGTTGAATAAAAAATCTTGGCAGATAAATTTCCATTGCCAAGAATTGATACAATTCTTGATCAATTAGGAAATGCTAAATATTTTACAACACTGGATCTAATGTCTGGATTTCACCAGATTCCATTGGATCCGGAAGCAAAAATACACAGCTTTTTCCACTTCATCTGGACACTTCAATTTTAAGCGATTACCTTTCGGGTTAAACATTAGCCCTAATAGCTTCCAGCGAATGATGAACATCGCTATGGCAGGATTATATCCTGATTGTGCCTTTATATATATTGACGATATAATTATTATAGGTTGTTCAGTAAATCATCATCTGAACAATTTACAAAAGGTTTTCGAGCGCTTGAGGTACTATAATCTCAAGCTCAACCCTGAAAATGCAACTTTTTTCGAAGAGAAGTTCTTTATCTAGGACATCGTATTACAGATAAAGGGATTTTACCAGACAATAGCAAATTCCAAGTCATCAAAGATTTCCCAGTACCTACAAATGCGGATGAAATACGACGATTCGTCGCTTTCTGTAATTATTACAGAAAGTTTGTGCCAAATTTTGCGAATATAGCAAAGCCCTTGAACAATTTATTGAAAAGGTGTAAAATTTGCTTGGACACATTTACATCAAAACAGTTTTGAGAAATTAAAACGATTACTGATATCTCCGACAATTTTGCGTTACCCAGACTTTACGAAAGAATTTATCCTTACTACGGATGCTTCTAACGTAGCGTGTGGAGCCATTCTTTCACAACAACATGACAACCATGATTTACCAATCGCCTACGCAAGCAAAAGCTTCACAAAAGGTGAAAGTAACAAACCAACAATTGAAAAAGAGCTAACGGCCATACATTGGGCCATCAATCATTTTAAAAGTTATTTACACGGGAAAAAGTTTATAGTTCGTACGGATCATAAGCCACTAGTATATCTATTCGGCATGAAGAATCCTACTAGCAAATTAACACGAATGCGCTTAGATTTAGCAGAGTTCGATTTTGAAATTGAATATGTTTCAGGCAAAAGTAATGTAGGAGCAGACGCACTTTCGCGCATTCCTTCAAATTCAGATGAACTGAAAAAATTATCAGTTTTAACAGTCAACACTAGGGCAATGGCAAGAAAACAACACAGTTCACAATCAAATAGTAAACTAAGATCAGAAGAACCAAGTAATAAGATTGATCACCTTAATTCTTGGCAAACTGAAAATCCCTCTGAGACCAGAAAAATCCTTAAGCTTGGTTGCGAAGTGCACCGAAACCAAGTAAGATTTAATGTATACAGCCATAATTATACAAAAATATTGGGAAGTATTGAAATTACTCTGAATAACGGAAGTCATGCGCTAGAGTATGCTCTTCTGAAAATTGAAGAGATTTTAATAAAATATAGAAGAGATAAATTGGCCATTTCACTCGAAGATAAACTTTTCAAAGAAATCAGCGCTAGTACATTCAAGGAAATCGCTAACAGAGCCATTTCCAAATGCGAAATAATATTATTCAATCCTCCAAAACTACTGACAACACAGGAAAAAATCAAAGAAGTTCTTCAGAATTTCCATATGACCCCGACGTCAGGTCATATTGGACAGCACAGAATGTATTTGAAAATAAGAGAAGTATACAAATGGAGAAACATGAAAGCAGATGTTGCAAATTTTGTCAAGTCTTGCAATATGTGCAAAATCAATAAAGTTCACCGACATACTAAAGAAAATCAAGTTATTACTACCACACCATCAAAACCTTTCGAAGTTCTTTCAGCGGATACAGTTGGACCGTTCATAAGAACGAGAAACGGTAACCGGTATATTCTAACACTACAATGCAATCTAACCAAATACGTAGTTTGTATTCCAATACCTACAAAAGAAGCAGCAATAATAGCAAAGGCGCTTGTCGAACATTTTATTCTGATTTACGGAAATATTTTGGAATTTAGAACAGATCAAGGCACAGAGTATAACAACGAAGTCCTTGATCAAATTTGCCAACTTTTATCTATAAAACAAAAATTTTCAACAGCGTATCACCCACAGACAATTGGAGCATTGGAAAGAAATCATAGATGCTTGAACGAGTATCTGCGATGTTTTACCAATGATCACAAAGATGACTGGGATGATTGGATTCAATTTTATACATTCAGCTACAACACAACACCCCATATCGAGCACAGTTTTACACCGTTTGAATTAGTATTTGGACATAAAGCAAATTTACCAATTGATTTTCGAAAAACGTCAAACCATGAGCCGATTTATAACCTTGAGGAATATTACAACGAATTAAAATTTAAACTGAATATAACAAACAAATTAGCTAGAGACAATTTGCTAGAGCGAAAAGAAAGTAGACAAAAAGTAGTAAACGAGAAAATTAATCCAATAGATCTGAGAATCGGTGACCACATTTATATTACAAACGAAAATCGTAAAAATTAGACCCATTCTATCTAGGCCCATATATTGTAAAAGAAATCAACAGCCCAAATTGTACTATTGTTAATGAAAACACAAACAAACAAACAGTAATTCATAAAAATAGAATTGTAAAAGCATAAAGAATAAACTCGCAAAAACAAAAAAAAAAGAAAAGAGAAAAAAAAATCGAAGAATTGCCAAAATTTTGTCAAAAATAAAATAATTTCATTTCACTTCAATTATTTTTTTTTTTGTAAAAAGGGGAGGTGTCATATACATTGTATTAACGATTGACAAAACTCATAACTTAGCAATTTCACCCCAAGCGTTCGGATCAAATTACTTATTTCAATGCTTGTGCAGAGCAAGCACATCGACTCTCCCATGCTCAATAAATTATATTTGTCACACGGATCAATACCCTCACGTTTAACCAGTGTAAGCAAAATTAAACCACTTTGTATATGCGCAATGACGCGAAAATGTAGCAACACATAGCTTGTAATATAAAACACATTTGGACTCTGTAATAAACGTTCTGTTCGTAGTTAGCGTTCTTCGGAACCACATCGTTTTGTGATTAGTGATCCTATCTGCCCAGATTTTGGGTTAGGACACTGTTTTAAAAGAAACTCCCTTTAGGGTCAAGCGCAACGGATTGCGCAGTGTAAAAATCGTGCCACGAACCTGCCAAATTAAGAAGAGGCATGATAAAAGGCATAGATGGCCTGCAAATACACCACATCGCGATCTCCCAAAACACCTCTTAGTTCCCGGAAGGGTTGTTTACCTCGGGCCACAAGGGTATCCAATAGTTGTTCTCTTGAGGCGCCATTTTCCGTGCAATACCAAACTACGTGATCGATGTCATCGTAACCGGCTCCACACCTACAAAGATTGCTATCGACCAGGTTAATTCTATAGAGATGTGCGTTTAGTGAATAGTGATTGGACATAAGCCTCGACATCGTGCGAATGAAGCCTCGGCTTAAGTCCTCACCTCTGAACCACGCTCGCGCAGAAACTTTAGGAACTATGGAAAATAGCCACCGTCCAAGTTCATTGTGTGACCAATTCATTTGCCAATTTTGGAGAGTACTCTGACGGACTAATGGGAAAAACTCGTTGTTCGAGATTTGTCTATCATAAACTTCACCTTCCTGTGCGCCCACCTTTGCTAGCGAGTCCGCCTTCTCATTGCCATAGATTAGGCAATGGGACGGGACCCATACAAAGGTAATCTTGAATGATCTTTCGACCAAATCACGCATCTGCTCTCTTATGTTTGTAAGAAAGTAAGATGCTTGCTTAACAGGTTTCATCGACCGGAGTGCCTCGATAGAACTAAGACTATCCGAGAAGATGAAATAATGGTCTACGGGCTGATAGGAAATTATCCCCAAAGCGAAGTTAATTGCTGCCAGCTCAGCAACATAAACCGAGCACGGTTCCTGAAGTTTTCGGAAGGTGGTTGAATTTTCATTGAAAACACCGAAGCCAGTGGATCCGTTAATGCGAGAACCATCAGTGAAGTATCTGTTGTTGCAATTGACATGTCCATATTTTTCGGAAAAATAGGGGGAATAGATATGTGTCGAAGGTGATCTGGTATTCCTTGAATAGCATGTTTCATGGACAGATCGTATTCAATTGAGGAACTGTCGTTGATGAAGTGGGCTCGAGGTGGATTATAACATGGAAGACAAAGATCTGACGATATGTAGGTGAGGTAGACCCTCAGGAATCTTGACTGACGAATCAGATCAAGCATATTATCGAAATTTTCCAAGACAAGTGTGTTACTTGTTCCACATTTGATCAGTATTCTAAGTGAGAGTTCCCAGAAACGGTGCTTTAAAGGAGTGACTCCAGCAAGTACCTCCAGGCTCATGTTATGCGTTGAATGCATACAACCAAGGGCAATACGCAAACAACGATACTGAATTCGTTCCAATTTGATCAGGTGGCAATCAGCTGCTGAGAGGAAGCAGAAAGAGCCATACTCTAAAACAGAGAGAATAGTCGTTCTATAGAGTTTGATGAGGTCTTCCGGGTGAGCACCCCACCATGTTCCGGAGATAGAGCGTAGAAAATGGATCCTTTTCCGGCATTTCTCTATCAAATAATCAATATGGGGTTTCCAGGTACATTTGGAATCAAACCAGACTCCAAGGTATTTAGAAGATAAAGATTGATTGATGTCATCATTCAACAGCTTTAGTTTCAGTTGAGCAGGGTACCGCTTCCTAGTAAACACACCGCACTGAGCGTTTTGAGGGGAAAACTCGATCCCCAAATGTCTGGCCCAAACAGTCAGATTATCTAGGGTACTTTGCAATGGTCCTTGCAAGACAGCTGCACATGGACCTCTTAGGGAGATCACGGCATCATCTGCAAGTTGTCTAAGCGTGCATTGTCCTTCCAAACAATTGTCAATATCTTTAACATAGAAATTGTAAAGCAAGGGACTTAAACATGAACCTTGGGGAAGGCCCATGTAGCTATTTCTGGAAGTTGTCAGAGTGCCGAGTGTGAAGTTCATATGTTTTACTGACAACAAATTGTACAAGAAATTATTCAAAATAACGGGTAATCCACTACTGTGCAGATTTTCTGACAGTACTTCTATGGAAACAGAATCAAAAGCGCCCTTAATATCCAAGAAGACTGAAGCCAGTTGCTCCTTGTGCGCATAGGCCAGCTGTATATCTGAAGAGAGCAACGTTAGACAATCATTTGTTCCTTTACCTTTTCGAAAACCGAACTGAGTATTTGACAGTAATGCATTTTGCTCGACCCAATGGTCGATTCTTGAAAGGATCATTTTCTCCAATAATTTTCTCATGCATGATAGCATGGCAATCGGTCGGTATGAATTGTGATTAGACGCTGGTTTCCCAGGCTTTTGAATAGCTATTACTTTGACCTGTCGCCATTCTGGTGGCACAATGTTGTACTCCATGAAACAGTTGTACAAGTCAAGTAATCGTCTTTTTGCGATATCTGGGAGGTTTTTAAGAAGATTGAATTTGATGTTATCGCATCCCGGAGCAGAGTTGTTCGATGAAAGAAGAGACATAGATAGTTCCAGCATTGTGAATGGTCCACCCAAAGAACCGGGATCAGTGACTGATTCTCGAAATAGCGGTTCTGCTGGTACGGAATCTGGACAGACCTTTTTTGCGAAGTTGAATATCCATCGATTGGAGTATTCTTCACTCTCGTTGGTGGAAATGCGGTTCCGCATGTTGCGGGCCGTTTTCCAAAGTGTTGTCATTGAGGTTTCTCGAGATAATCCCTCGACAAAACGTCGCCAGTAGCTACGTTTTTTAGCCTTGAGAAGATTTTTGAGCTTTCTTTCAAGCCTCAAATACTCTTCAAAAAGCTCAGACCTTCCGTGTTTACGGAAAGCCTTGAAGGCATCAGATTTCTCAGAATACAACTTAGTACATTCATCATCCCATCCAGGAATGGTTGACCTTCTTATCTCAGATGTACTTGGAACGCGTCGTTTCTGAGCTTCTAGTGCGCTTTTTTTTTAACTAATTCTGTAAGGAATCGATATTCATCGAGCGGTGGCAGAATATCAGTTGATTCAATACCAATTTCTACCGCCGATGCAAATGTTTGCCAGTCAATGTTCCTCGTGAGGTCGAATGGAACCTGAACTGGTACTGATCGTTGATAGCCATTTTGATTGTGGTGACTATCGGCATGTGGTCACTACCATGGGGATCTTGGATTACATTCCACGTACAATCTAATGATAGTGAATTTGAGCATAAAGACAGATCTATTCGACTTTCTTGACCTTGAGGTCCTATTCGAGTTACTTCACCTGTGTTCAAGATATTCAAGTTGAAATCGTCGCACAAATCATAGAAAATAGGCGCTCTGTTATCGTCTCTGGTTTCGCCCCATGCAAAACCATGCGCATTCATATCGCCCAATATTAAAACTGGGGATGATAGAAGAGAGACTGCGCTCCAAAGGTGTCGACGACTAAGCGAGGTATTTGGAGGAATATAAACTGAAGCTATGCAAAGATCTTTATTCTTTACATTTACTTGGCAAGCGACGATTACCAAGCCCTTTACAATTAGGATGGCAATTCTGTAGAAGGGGATCCCCAAAAGAACGCCACCATAGTTATCATCCCGATCTTGGCGAATAATGTTAAAATCGTGGAAATTGATTTCATCTTCAGAAGAAAGCCATGTTTCACAGAGTGCAAATATATCGCAATCGGAGTTGCGAATTAAAAACTTAAACACGTCCAATTTATGTTTCAGACTATGACAGTTCCACTGCAGCACAGTGATTGTATCTTGTATGGCCGTATTATCCATCGAAAGATACAAGTCCTGCAAGAAGGGGCCATGAAACAGTCAATTGCTTCAGATAACTTTTAACTGTTGGAATAAAGAGGTCAATGATTGGCCTCAATGAATTCGGAATATTGAATAAGTTCAAAATACGATCCACAAGGTCCTTAAAGGATATCAATCCTCGCTTGGACGAGATTCTTTTCTTGGAAGTGCGAGTAGCAGTTTTCTGCTCGGAGATATTCCTTGACTGATGTTTCTTTGTAACATCAGTTTTAGGCAATGGCGGGAATGTCTTACTGCAACATGGGTCAAAAGGAGCAGTATAGACAGGCTGGATAGGAGTTTTCTATACTCCACCAATACCATCACATTTGGGCAAGCTTCTAGGGATGATTTTTGTTTTCTTACGGCGCAATCCCGGGGAAGACGGTTTCTTCCTCTTTTCGGGCACGTGTACCTCCGCAGAAACATCCTTATCGGCTACGTCAGAGTCCGATTCGTCAATGGAAATGACATCATAAAAGTCACTAACTTGAACGGCAGCTGAAATAGCAGCCGTTGCGTTGGCAGTTGCGGATGTGTCTTGCGACTTCACCATTTCCGCATACGACTGCTTGGAGCGCTGTACCAGCGAGCGCTTCACTTTTTGGGTGCGCTTTTTGTACACCGGGCATTCTTGCAAACCATGGGAGGATCCAAGCCACAATAAGCACACTTTGTTACTTGTTGTTGGCAGGTCTCCTCCCGATGTCTTTCAAAACATTTGCCACAACGGGGCTTATTGTCGCAAAACTCGGCAGTATGCCCCAACTGTTTGCAGTTGGTACAATTAAAAACCCTGGGTACAAAAAAGACGCACCGGAAACAACATATTTTCGATATCTACATATTTTGGGAGTATCGAACCGGCGAACGTCACTCGAAGTGAGCCTGACTTTGAATACACTTTTTTGCCATCTACCGTGGCAGCTGAATGCAACTCCTTGCAATCCAGAATATCCACGGTAGACTTTATTGCATTCTTCAAGCGGCCTTTTCCCGCAAGTACATCCTTGCAAGTCAGGCTCGCTGCGTTTATCACACCTTCAACCTCGACCTCCCGCGAGGGCACATAAACCAAATATTCTACATTATACAGTTGGTCTTTTGCAATAGCATTTGCATCCTGATATGTAGGTGCGGTTACACGTAGTTTATTCCGATTGATCTGATGAAAATCAGTTTTCGGAAAACGACGCGTCAAGTCACGTTTGATTCCTAGAAAATCAATACTTTTTACTTTCTGCCGAAAGTAAACAACCCAGGGACCAGGTGAGGAAGCCTGGTAAAATCGCGTGCGGACAACATTATCTTTGGGAGGCGTTTCGCCTCCGTTCTCTTCATCCATCAATTGCGGGATGAATTCAAAATTGATAAACAAAAAAAAAAACAAGAAATAAAAAAAAAATAATAATAAGAAAGAAAAAAGAAACTTAGGTCTAAATTAATTAGTTAATGTTTAGAAAAAAAAAATTAAAAGAGAAATAATAACTTTAATTACAAAATTCAAAATTTGTATTCTCGTATCACTCTAATTTTGTCGCACTCTAAGCAAGCCGACGGTAACTGGTGAACGACAGACAGACAGCGGCTCGACCACTGCTGTGTGGTGAGTGCAAATTGGTTGCAATGGGAACGGTTAGAACAATACACTTTGTTATACTTATCCGTTCCCGTTCGAGTAGGTAGATGCTGCGCTGGTGATGTTCGGCCTCTCTGTTGACTTGATGGAGACCGAATAATATCACTTGTAAATGCACGCGTAGCCCTTTAGCTATACGTGCACCTTCTTCGACGATCACGAATCGCCTTAGACAGCCACTTAATCCACAGTGGGAATGACGCGGGAGGATATAAAAAACTCACTTTTTGTGAGAAAAAACTCCACTGTTTAGACAAAATAACTGCCTGCGATGGAGACACGGACATTCACATCCGGCTACTTCAAGCGATCGGCAAAGAATGAAAAAAAAAAAAAAAAAAAAAAAAAAGCGGTGACTGAAGAAGCTTCATTGGAGAACATCAACTTTAAATTCATCCCGGCGAAATCCCCCAACTTCGGTGGACTTTGGGAAGCCGCCGTGAAGTCGATGAAAGATCATCTTAAGCGCACTCTTGGAAACACCGTACTCGTAGCCGACGAAATGGTTACCCTGGTGGCACAGATTGAGGCTTGCCTCAACTCGAGACCAGTTACGCCACTCTCGAATGACGCAGACGACTTGGATTTTCTGACACCAGGTCACTTTCTTGTGGGTAGGCCACTCACAGCAATACCAGAACCATCTCTGCAAGAGCTCAATCAGTCTCGGCTCTCAAGATGGCAGCGAGTTCAGTACTTCCTCCAACATATCTGGAAACGTTGGTCAACGCAATATTTGTCGAGCTTGCATGCTCGCACGAAATGGAGCAGACTACGGAACAACACTCTCGTCGGGACCATGGTACTGCTACGTGAGGACAATTTACCACCTCTCAGGTGGCGAATGGGTCGTGTCAGTGAGATCCACCCGGGGAAAGACGGCAACATTCGTGTTGTCAAAGTTCGCACGAAGGACGGAGACTTTCTTCGAGCGATTTCCAAAGTGTGTGTCCTACCAATTTCCGACAACGACACTCCGTCCACGTCAACTTACGAGAAGGATTAACTCCTTCTTCATCAGGCGCCTGGTGGCGCTGCGGAGGCCTTCGGGTCTCCGCGTCCCAGTTAAGTTTTTGTTTTATAATATATAGTCAAAAAGCTCAGAGAATGTTTGTCCTCCATAGTCAAGTCCATCCGCCGCGGCAGGAGCCGCTCGTTCGAATGTCTGAAGATCTGCTGTCCACTCCGTTGATGTCATGTCCATCCAAAGTCGAATCAAGCTCTGCTCAGTTCCTGTTCGTCAATTTTGATGTATTGCGTCAAGTATTCTGTGGGGGTTAAGGAATCCCCACACAAAGTTACGTGTCTTGCATGTTATTCGTCGTTTCGAGCAATCAAACACTCTTCTGTTTGAATAGGAGGATGCATCCAAACTCGTCGCACTTCAACCGGCACCCAGGCGCAACCAACCGATGATTCAGAACCGATACACATCAGATACGCACTGTAGCCCAGATGATCCTCAGCAGTTTGAAGTTTTTCTGGACAATTGCGGCCACCTTGAAGTCGGTACTATACTTGGAACTCTCGTCAACGTTCATCCGAGGTCACATCGTTGGATTCATCGGTGGTGCATTAGCGCCTGCGGAGGCGGACGGCCTCCGCAACCCAGGGAAGTCGTTATGTATTTCATTTTTACATTTAAAAAATCGCCTCTCATCTTATTCATAGCACACGGACCTAGGATCCCTCAACCGAGGTTGATTGGCATCTGGAGATAGACGATTCAAAGAGGATTCGGTAGAAGATTCTAGCGAAGAGCTGAACCGGTGCTACACGGACCGTGTGGGCAACGAGATATACCAAAAATTCGTCAACGGAACCTGATCAGGAGTATCCATATCCTAGAGACCGCAAGCAGATCATCAAGGCTGATAGTCAGATCGACAGCAGAGCAACATACGAAACATTTTTGAAGAGACAAGTTTACATCAATGTGTATATACGTAATATTTGTTATGAAATAGCCAAAAATTAGCAGTTAAAATTCAGTGGTTAAGATAGATTGATTTCCATAGAAGTTAGATTTGAAATAGGTCATTTCAAGGCGGCCGGTATGTTCGCGCTTAAGAACCACTGCTATCGCATAACTAAGTTAGAAATTATCATTATTGCCTTCAATCGTATTCTACCCAATACTGCTAGATCACTGACTGAGTTATTAGTGTCCGAGAAGACTGGACAAGCATTTGCGTGTGTATATAATCATCATTAAATTCCACATCACACCGATCGCCTCACGATCGTCGATAGGTACGGCCGAGCCGCAGTTAGAAAACATCGCACGCAGTCAATCAGGTCCAAGCTAGCAGAAATTGTACATATCAAATAGTTGCAAATAAAACGTTCGTACGATTAGATCGTCTTTCCACCACGCGTCGCGTTCTGCATATTGTATGTTATGTGAAAGACAGTGCAATAAATTCATTCCGCTAAGCAGATAGTTATCAACTTTAAGTGCGTGTATCCGACAAGTTCCGTTTAAGTTAAGTCGTTTGAGTGCAAGTAGAACAACATCTAACGCGGGTTTTCTCAAAATTAAAAACATTTCATGAAAAACTGTTTGGTACCGGTTATGTAGGAAGCTGTGCGCTACTACGCCTACCAAATATTTTTTCGATGAAGGGGCTTAATTTTGAGAAATCGAGCCTTTGATGCCTTTCGCCTTACTGATTTCAGAAAGTTAAATCCTAGTGTGCCGCTGAAAGCACGCTCAAAGCAGGCGATTCATTTCGCAGGAAATTCTTTTAAACGTGTGGTATTTTTTCGGAATTATTTTGAGTATTTTTTGGGAAATTCTTCGGAATTCCCTGCAGAAATTCTTCGAAATTACTCGAAAAATTCTAGAGAGTTTCCTCGACCAATTCTTTGGAAAGCTTTTCAAAATTTCCTTGAGAACTTATTCGGAATTTCCTCAGGAAACTATTCTGAATTTCTACGGCAAAATTTTCAAAATTTCCAAGTCGTATTTTTTTAAATCTCCGCTCCGCAATTTACTTCGGAAATTCTTCAAATCTTCATGCGAAAACTCTATGCAAACTCACAGGGAAACTCTACAGAAATACCTTTAGAAATCAGACGGAACTTCATCTGGAAGTTCATCGAAATTTCGTTGCCGAGGGTAGTGATTTTATTATTCCTGCTAAGACTGGAATCAAAGATCCTTCCTTTCTTGATTTCTGATAGCATTCTAGAACTCGTTTTGTTAAGAAAAACAAGAGTATCATTAGTTTTCAATCGTTGAATTACATCGTAACAATGCTAATGCTAATCATTATGCAAAACCTCTATTAAAAGACTTGTATGTACGACTCTACCAGAATTCCAAAAACAGTTTCTTCAATTTTAATTCGACAAATTTGCAAATTTCTGAAATTTCTGCAACTTTAAAAAGCTTATATATTTAAGCTTTATAAAGCAAATATATTTTAGAAGGGATTCGTGACAGTCATTCTTCACGAAAACATGAGTGGCGTTGAGCTTGAGTGCAGTTTTTATTGTAAAATTATATTAAAAATAGAATTTCAACACCAAAATACTAAGCCAAGCCAACCAAGCAATGTCTGTTGATTGTAACCGATATTTTGTACCGTGCTCAAAGCGGCGCTCACAGCCGCGCGGAAAACATCAATGTTTGAGCCCAAAGCGGCAGCATGGATAAACATTTGTGCGGGGCTGCACCTTAAAGACTGGTGACAGTAGATTGAATTCAAGGTTTGGTTTTCAAATACCACCCAACAAATTTTAACCTTTGAAAATTCTTCGGAAGCAATAAATAGATTTCAAATGTTGAAAATATGTTAAATGAAAACAGACCTCGTCTTCCTTATTATTTTTTTTAATTGATTGAACAAAAACAACTGACCATCTAAAATAATTTTGGAATCGAAATTCTGATATCCAGAATAAATCCTGTTTTTTGAGAAGATTAATATCCTATGAATTCAGTGTCAACGAAATTCCCGGTTATTTCCCGGTTTTTCCCGGTTCTATTAAATTCCCGGGTAAGTCCTGGTTCTGCCGGTTTTCCCGGTTCAGTGGTCACCCTGATAATGGCGGACGTATTACAATTCCAATCGGAGCTTATTGATAATGTTTTGATTATTGTGATTTTTTTATTTCAAAACTTTGTCTTGAACATAATATGCATGGCGATCAGTAAATCTAAGCTATTTGAACCTTGCTTTCCTTAACTAGAACAGCGTATGAAGGGCTGCGGAACAAAAGATCAAACGGACAAATGTCGAATGAGCAAATTTAAAAAATCTTTAATGCAACCTACCTGATCTAAACAAAATGTTGAATAATATGTTAGAAACATGCTTTTGAACTAAAATCTATTAGAATCTAAAGGTTTGGAAGCCTTCGTTTAAGAGGCATGTAGGCCTTTTTTAGAAAAGCTCTATTGCTTCGTTGCAAGAGGTTTAGAAGCGTCTTTCTACGCTTCTCGGAAGCCTTCTTCAGAGCAGCACGAATGCCTCCTTTCAAGATGTTCAGAAGTCTTCTTTCGAAAGGTTCGAAAGCCCTGTGTCTCCTGGCAAGAGGCCCGGATGCCTCGTTTTAAGAGAGCCGAAGCCTTTTTTTCAAAAAGCTCGGCAGCATCCTTTCAAAAGTTTCGGAAGCCTTTTTTCAAAAATCTCGGAAGCTCAAAAGTTTCCTTTCAAGAGGTTCGAAAGCTTCATTCAAAAGGTTCGGAAGCCTTCTTTCAAGAGGCTCCGAAGCCTCCTTTCAAGAGGTTCGGAAGCCTCTTTTCAAGGGGCTTTCAAGAGGCTCGTAAGCCTCCTTTCAAGAGGCTTGGAAGCCTCCTTTCAAGAGGCTCGGAAGCCTCCTTTCAAGAGGCTCTGGAGCCCCATTTAAAGAGGCTCGAAAGCCTTCTTTCAAGAGGCTTGGAAGCCTCCTTTCAAGAGGCTCGGAAGCCTCCTTTCAAGAGGCTCGGAAGCCTCTTTTCAAGAGACTCGGAAACCTTCTTTTCAAGAGGTTCGGAAGCCTCTTTTCAAGAGGCTTTCAAGAGGCTCGAAAGCCCTCTTTCAAAAGGTTCGGAAGCCTCCTTTCAAGAGGCTCGGAAGCCTCCTTTCAAGAGGTTCGGAAGCCTTTTTTCAAGAGGCTTTCAAGAGGCTCGGAAGCCTCCTTTCAAGAGGCTCGAAAGCCCTCTTTCAAGAGGCTTGGAAGCCTCCTATTAAGAGGCTTGGAAGCCTCCTTTCAAGAGGGGGTACCTCAATTAATGCAAAAGTTTGAAGGGGTACCTCTCAAGAAAAAGGTTGAGAACCGCTGCCCTAGCTAGATAAAAATTTCTTTCCCAATTTTGTCCCATCAGCAAATAAGGGAAGATCCATAAACTACGTAACGCAAAAATCGGTCAATTTCAACACCCCATCCATTCTATGTCACACTTTTTGTATGAAACATCAGAAAATATTGTATGGGATATCACACATCAGGGAACCCCCTCCCACCTCCAAACGTTACGTAATTTGTGGATGTTCCCTAGGGTATCACGAAATTATTTAGAATTTCGTCCACTCTCTTTCTCCCTTTTAAATCATGTAGTAAAAAGTAGAGTGCAATAAAATGAGAGGTCGGTTTCGGACCACCTCGACTTTTTTCTCAAAATGATGCGCCGTTCAACAATACCACCTCATACGACCTAATCTAAGTACGTGCAACATAGCCAAGACCATAAGCAATAAGGATAACTTATCGTGAAATATCTCAATACACGCTAAAAATGTTTTACCGATATCTCCTGCAGCCAAAAAATCAATTCAAACACAATATGGCGACGTCAAAACACAATATGATTCGAAAACTCCGAAAAACACAACCTTGGAAGATGGCTACCTACTTCCAAATTAGTATTGCTGAGGCAGAGTTCCACTGACAATACAAGCATATTCACCGAAAGCGCCATCTATGAGATAGACCGGGGGGGGGGGGGGTCGGTTTGGGACCGACGGTCGGTTTGGGAACATTCTCCCCTAAATAGAATAAAATAAATTTCGTGTAAGTATTTCACATGCTTCTTCAATGAAGTAAAAAAAAATTGGGGTTGTATACAAGACACGACCACTCGACGTAAACTACGTAAAACCAAATATAGTACACCCGATTCTTTTTTTACACGGATTATTTTTACACGGCCGTGTAAAAAAAATCTCATACAAAATTTTTGCAAAGTTGTTCCATTTTGCATGATTCGTCGAGAAATCATAAAACTTTTTTTACACGGATTTTTGAATTTTGAACTGAAAACTTTTTTTACACGGAACGCATCCCCCGTGTAAAAAAAGAATCGGGTGTACACTGAACCAATTATTCCGCTCTATATAGAAGAGAAGGGACCATCCCACGACACTACTACCCGGTTTAGCAGCATCTCCCACTCTATGAGGTAGTAGGGGCTCCAATGTCTAGCAGCTGAGCCACCCCATTCATACAACCCAGTTCAATAATAGATAATACCCTAAAAGTAGGCAATTACCAAGGATTGGAACGCGCTGTATAGGGGATGCAGTATGCATGAAAGAACTAAAATTTTCAACAGTTTGGCGTTAATAAACAATAGTTTCAAAACTACTGGCTAATTGGTGGAGCTAATTGGCTGCGTTTCATCATTTAGTAGTTTGTCAAAAAACATATTCCAGAGCCTAAATTTTGAAATGTGAAATGTGAACTCCTAGTGCGAAGGTTTTTCTACAACTCTGTCTAACATTCGTTCTTTGAATTTAAATATTAGCGGAGCTACAGCGCTAGTAGCAGTAACTTATACTAAATGATTATAACTTTATTATCATTTAGTATGAGTTACTGCAACTACTGGCGCCATAACTTCGTTTATAGTGGAATTCAACCATCGACCTGTTAGGCAGAGTTGTAGAAAAACCATCGCACTAGAAGATCACCATACAACATATTTTACAATTAAGCCTCTGGAATGAGTTATTGGCAAATTACTAAATGATCAAACGCAGATTACTAAATGATCGATAACATCCTTGATCGTTGCATACGTTGACATTCTGACTGACGTGTTGTATCGAAGGCCCGATGCCAGTTATCTTTCGTAGGGATTCCTAAACTTGATTGGTTGGCTGGTTGTGTCGGATATGCTTCTCGCATGGAGTTTTTAGATTTGGGTTTCTTTTTGTTGACTTCCTGAGATATATTCGTCAATCGAAGGTTTTGCATTTGCAGACCAGGTTTACGCTTTCGTCTTCGTTTTTTTTTGTGAGGAGCCTGGAATGCGAAAGTGCAATTTCTATCAAAATTACGATGGAAGAAGACTTCATTTGTTCATTGAAGTTCCCCTAAGGATCAAATTTATCAAACAAATTGATCAGAACAAACGGAAATCATTTTATATCAATGCAAACACACATTTATTGCATGTTATTCTCTTTAAAATAAGTCAATGTTGTAAGGCTTAGCTGGCGATTGGATATTTGGAAAAGGAAGAAAACAAAATCATAAACTAACAGTCAGATTCCCCACTCACCCGTTGGTTTACTTTCTGTCCGCTTTTGTCGACCAATTTGGTGTGAGCTTGTCCGTCCGTCCTGGCGATTCGGGGAAAACATCCATCTTCTGTATGCAGACGAGTACTCTGGCGACGCCGCGGGAACACCGACTTGCCTTGAGCTTCGTTGGGTTGCTTTTTTTTCCAGCAACAGTTTCGGGGACGGTTGGCCACTGTTCTATCCGTGTTGGATTCGCCCGCGTACTCGGACGCCGTCTCGTGATCGTAAAGGTATTGGATGCTTGCTTTCCGTTCTTCGTCGACGTCATCGCTTCAGTCTTGACACCGGCTGGACCGGCTGGATGCCGAGGTAGATGCACTCGGTGGCTTTTCGCCTGTCTCCTGGGAGTGGCGATGCTTTTATTGCATTAGGTACATTTATTACAAATTGTTCTCAAAGTTACGTGCCATAATATCTATGTCGTCGGCGAATCCAAATAGCTGGACGGACTTATTGAAAATTGTACTACTCGTGTTAATCCCTGCTCTTCGGATTACCCCTTCCAAAGCGATGTTGAATAGCAGACACGAAAGACCATCACCTTGCCGTAACCCTCTGCGCGTTTCGAAGGGACTCGAGAATGCCCCTGAAACTCGAACTACGCACATCACCCGATCCATCGTCGCTTTGATCAACCGTGTCAGTTTATCCGGAAATCCGTGTTCGTGCATTAGCTGCTATAGCTGGTCCCGATAGATCGTATCATATGCGCCTTTGAAGTCGATGAATAGATGATGTGTGATGTGTGGGCATGTTGTATTGGCGGCATTTCTGCAGTATGTACTTAGCGAATGGCGAACACCTGGTCCGTGGTGGAGCGTTCGCCCATAAAACCCGCCTGCCTCACGAACTCCCTTGCAATTGGTGCATAAACGACGGCATAAAATTTGGGAGAGTATCTTGTAGGCGGCGTTCAGCAATGTGATGTGATCGTGCCTCGTTCGCCCTCGTGCGGTGTTGCAGAAATCTCACCCATGCTGCGCCTAGCTACTCTTCCGTTGGGAGTGCCACTTCCAGCTGTTGCGCGTATTTAATCTTGGGCTAGTCTACCGTCTTGTAGCCGCCCAATGTTTAGCCGCGGCGTCCGACTTCGACGCGTGTTGTACACCGTCGAGAGTTTTGAGCGCAGACATACTGCAACGAGGTAGTGGTCGGATTCAAAATTCGCACTGCGGTAAGTGCGTACGTTCGTGATGTCGGAGAAGAATTTACCGTCGATTAGAACGTGGTCGATTTGGTTTTCCGTTTCTTGGTTAGGTGATCTCCCTGTGGCCTTGTGGATATTTTTACGGGGAAAGAAGGTGCTTCGGACTACCATTCCGCTAGAGGCTACGAAGTTTATGCATCGTTTATGTTTATGCTCTATCTGTGCGTAGAACGCTTCTTTCTCGTCGTCGGGTCTCCATTCGTGTGGGCAGTGCACGTTGATGATGCTATAGTTGAAGAAACGGCCTTTAATCCTCAGCTTGCACATCCTTGCGTTGATTGGCTGCCACCCAATCACACGATGGCGCATCTTACCCAGCCTTATGAAGCCGGTTCCCAGCTCGTTGGTGGTGCCACAGCTTTGGTAGAAGGTAGTCGCTTGATGCCCGCTTTTCCACACTTTCTGTCCTGTCCAGCAAATCTCCTGCAGCGCCACGACGTCGAAGTTGCGGGGATGTAATTCATCGTGGATCATCCTGTCGCAATCTGCGAAACCTAGCGACTTGCAGTTCCATGTTCCAAGCTCCCAATCGTGATCCTTTATTCGTCGCCTAGGTCTTTGCCGATTATGTCGAGTCGCATTATCTCTTATATTGTTCGTAATTATTGGTTTTCCAGGCGGCTTATTGGGCCTGCGCAAACCTCCTGTCTCGTCGGAGGGCCGTCGTGTCAGGGCTGTTTAGCGTCCCACCTAACACCAGGACTTAGGCTTGAGCGCTTTGAGTGGCACACGGTCGCTTTGGGGGGGGCTACTTGCGGATACATGCAGCTTATTATAGAGGTTTAACAGGGCCCACTTTCAAACCCCACCACATCCTAGGCAAGTCCCACAACTCGCAGATGGCCTGGGGAGGGATCGTCAAGCCCTTGGACATAGTCCCTGCTGTCCACATTTAGGCTCACTGGTGACTGGGGAACATGGTACCTGGAAACCGTACATACTTTGGACTCCACAAGACCTGCATAGAGTTCACCGCCGTACTATCTAAAAACGCTCATTAGACCAGTAGTCCTCTAAGGACACGAGACCTGGACGATGCTCGTGGAGATCCAACGCGCACATGGAGTTTTCGAAATAAAGTGCTGCGTACCATCTATGGCGGGTGCAAATGGCGGAAGGTACGAGTTGCATTAGCTGTTGGGAGAACCATCCTTCGTTCAAATCCCATAAATCGGACAACTACGGTGCGGCTGATGTGAGGCAAGGATGTATTCTATCACCGTTACTGTTCCTCATCGTAATCGACGAGATTCTGGTAGATCCGATTGACCGTGAACCAAACCGCGGGCTGTTATGGCAGCCTATAACCATGGAGCAAACGACTTCGAATTGGCTGATGACGTAGCACTCCTCGCGCAACGGCGCTCTGATATGCAGAGTAAGCTCAACGACCTTGCCAAGCACTCCTCTTCGGCAGGTATAGTCATCAACGTCAACAAAACCAAATCGTTGGATGTAAACACGGTGACTCCTTCCAGTTTCACAGTAGCCGGGCAACCAGTGGAGAATGTTGAAAGCTTCCAATATCTTGGTAGCCAAATAGCGTCAGACGGCGGTACCAAGATCGACATAGGCGCACGGATCTAGAAACCAAGCGCTGCCTTTGCGAGTTTAAGAAATATCTGAAAAAACAGGCAGGTAAGTGAACGCACAAAAATACGAATATTCAACTCTAACGTGAAATCTGTGCTGTTATACGCTAGCGAAATATGGTGTGTATCAGTGGAGAACACTCAACGGCTGCAGGTGTTCATTAACAGATGCCTGCGGTATATAATTCGGGCCTGGTGGCCTCACAACTGGATCTCAAATAAGGAGCTCCATCGTCGTTGTCACCAGAGGCCGATAGCAACAGAAATTCGGAATCGGAAGTGGGGCTGGGTCGGCCACACTCTACGTAGGGGCGGAAACGAAATCTGTAAACAAGCATTAGACTGGAACCCAGCGGGACATCGCAGCAGAGGCAGATCAAGAGGCTCATGGCGGCGAAGCCTCAATAAAGAAATAAAAGAAGTCGACCGAAATCTAACCTGGCAACAGGTTAAAGCGATAGCCGGGCAACGCTCAGGATGCAAATCTTTCAAGTCGGCCCTCTGCACCACCGGAGGTGTACAGGATCCATTAGTAAGTAAGTAAATTCTGATAAGGAAAACTCATCTTAATTTCCTTACTCAACTCTTCGAAAATGCTTCAAAATTTCGTCGGAAAACTCTCATAAATTTTCTCGGAAAAATCAAAGCAATCTTCGTGATTTCCTAGAGAACATCTTCAAAATTTCTTTGAGAAAGTCATAAGAACTCCGGAATATCTTTGGGAAACGCCTACAAGTTTCCTCGGGAAACGCTTCAAAATTTATTTGGAAGACTTTTTGGAATTTCTTAGGTAAACGCTTCCTTAAGAAAAAAATTCCTTGCAACACTCTTCGGAAACTCCTCAAGAAACGCTTCGAAATTTTCTCGGGAAACGCTTCGAAACATCCTAGGAGGTTTCTCGGAAATTTTATTGAAACTTCCTCGAGAAATATTTTGAATCGATGAAAAATGTCGACGGCGGCACACACGTCTAAAGAAAACACAACAACAGTGCTTTGATTTTGTCATAACTGAAAATCCATTCGATCGAAAGTGGATACGAATGAACGACTTTTTCGAATAAATGGCCAGTTCGCCCAAACCACCCGTTACTAACTACTTTCTGGTAAATGACCCGTTCAGCCAAGTAACCCGTTCGTTCTAACAACTTCTTCGGTCAAACGATTCATTCGGCTAAATGATCAGGGCGGCCAAATTGAATAATTGCATGATGATCGATAGTTTAACATTTCACAGAACTTGTTATCATGAACCAAATTTTTAGTAAAACAAGGGTTTCGGTCATTTGGTGCCCTGCTATAAGGACGAACGTTTTTTTTCCACTTTTATGACAATTATTCCTCCTGCCATATGTTTTAGAGACTTTAATTAGTAATTTATTAAACCCAGTTCAAGAGACGTTAGATAGGTAATTTGTTCCGAGCATTAGAGAATCGCCTACTCGTTGTTTTGATGACCCGAACCTGGAAATCGATTCGATAATTTATCAACACAATAACACGCACCTATAAATTGCTAAAGCAATACTCAAGTGTATGAAACCGAGCTACAAATCTTGATAAAGCGGTTGCGGGACACTGCTGTTCCATCGGATAATGTGTCGAGCAAATTCGTCGAATAAATCAACTGGTTTCTTGCTCACTTGCATCGGCCACAGCACACAAAGGGCAGACAATTGGTCGCCTCCGCAGAGTTGCAACAGGATTCAATTAGATTCATATTGGGCACTAAAGGACCGCAGGCCAGTTGAGTACTCTGCACTTTGTATGGTACTCTCGGTCGATGCTCCTAGAACTGTCATTGTACATGTGAATGCTAAATTAGATAGGGGAACATACGGCTTTGGCAGATTTTGTTCTATTATTGGCAGGGGGTTTTTTGTCGACCGAAATTTATGAAATTTGGCCACAATATTCTTTGGTATGTAAAGAATGTTTGGGCAAATTGAGCATAATAAGTCATAAAAAACCCCCCTGACAATAATAGAACAAAACCTGCCAAAACCGTCATTACCCCTATCTAAACTTACATATTTTAGTTTTTTTTTTCACACTCAAAATTGAGTATAAACTTTATTTTTGTCATAATTCTAACTATTGCGTTCAACTCTATTGCATTTCAAATTATTTATCTATTAATCGGGAACCGATTTTGCCAATCGAGATTTTTTCGTCCCTTATCATTTGCATGCTGAAAACTAATGAGCCGACTAATAAATAATTGATGGAACGAGCCCAAAATTAGTTTAAATCGTTTTGAAATAAATCATTCTCAAACGGAATGATAGTCATCGATACTTGCTGCAACAATCTGGAAGGTATCAACGCAGCTCAAGCCAGCCAAATGAATGCTCGCCCTGCCCTCGCCATTCTTTGTTTAAATCCATTCCTCATTCCAGTGGACTTCGGTTAAATTATTCCGGCAATGTTGCTGAGAGCCATAAAAAATGTAGGCACGATACAATCACTGAGCTCTAATTAGAATGCAGCCCACCGAAAGGGTACCTGCCGGACTTCCTGTTTCTGCTGTTTCTGTACCATAGGAATGTGAACCGAGCGAGCAAGGATTTCCGCAAGGCATCGCACCGGAAGTGCTGGGTGGAATTTTAAATTGGGAGATGAAATATAGCAGGTCAGTTTGTTTTTAAATTATTATTTACGAAATTGTTGCAATAGTATTGATATCAATCTTTTTATTAGTATATCTTTTATCGATCTGCGTTACAGGAATATTGAAAAAAGAAAACAAATGAGAGTTTTTATTTCAGATGGCGGTGACCAGGCTTGTAAAATGTCATCTGCATGTCATTAGACTAATTTGTTCATAACTTTCTTTAGAAGCCAAATTTCTTCCATAATTTTGAATATACTCATAACGCTTGAGTAGGGCTATATTTTTGTCCAAGGGTACATTACTCTAAGTATAACATCTGAGGCTGGAGAGTGAAAACTCTCCAAAATGTCACGTGTCATTTGACATAATGTCATTTGAATGACATTTTGCCTCCCACGCCCCAGATTACATATTTACAGTAAAGTCTTGTTAGACAAAGTTGTAGGCCCATTTAACCGCTATAAGTTCGCCATACAACTTGAATTGATAGCTCTCTTCTGAAAAAAGTTCTGGGAAAATTATACAAAGGAATGCAAATGACATTTTACAACACTGGCGGTGACACGTTGCTTTTGAAAGGGCAACCAGAAGTTGCAGACCACGCGGATCCACGTGTTAACATTTATTGTTACTATGGTGATCATTCCACATCTTCTCGGATTCACGGATTGAAATCTGAGAAGTTCAAAATGCATTCCAGCGAACAGCGAAGCTTCGTCGTTTTCGATGCCCGTGCACTTGCGGAAAGAATGAAAGCAAGCTTTATGACAGCCTTGACGACGTGATGGAGATAAATTGCATTCCCGGCGAACTGATGGCCATAGAGATTTTTCCCAATGAAAAGGTGCAACTGAAATGCGTTATGACCTTGCCCAAGAACTAGCTGACTCACACCAAACCTATGTGGAGCTTTTTAGACGGCAACTGACGCGTAAAAGCCTTCATAATGTCTCCCCTTAAAATAGCATCCTATTTGGCTTGGCAACAAAGGTAATAACTTATCGGGACTGCACCCCACAGAGTGAACTTTATGAAAACTGAGGCGGAAAGGTCGGATGAGTGTCAAGTGAATTCAAAAATAGCACAATTATGCAAATAAGATGATGGCTTGGGAACGTGTGCTCTTCGTACACGCGGTATGCAAATAGCTCCATCATTCATGGGTGAATAATGAATTTTGACAAGGCGGATTAATTTGTCATCGACTGGTGGTAGGATGCTGGGGACTTGCCCCACATTATCCAGCTTTCCACGCTCGGTAATGGCGGCTTGTCGGTGTGTAAAAATCAATCGGTCACTGTACTGTTTGACACTAGCTGGAGGAAAGCCCACTGGCGTTCCTGGGTGAGGGGAAGGGAAAAAAGGCCTTTTCGCCAGTGAGTTTTCCTCCAGCTAGTGTCAAAAAGTACAGTGATCGATTGATTTTTGCACACCGACAAGCCGCCATTACCGAACGTGGAAAGCTGGATTCATGTTCAATATACGATGGCACAGCGAAGATCAGTATTCCATTGTGATTTGTTATGTCGTTTTCGGTTTTAGACCTGGGTCAGGTCCGACCCCGACTCTGAATAACCGAACGAAAAACGAATCGGGATCGAGTCAGTATGATGGTGTTAGTGAGATTTCAAGCCCTATCATCTGTTTTGTTTTCAGTTCGCACTGCCAGCTGATAGGCAGAAATATAAATATTTTATCAGATTTCATACAGATTTTATCTTCTGAATTTTGTTTTTAGTGTTATTTTGTTTCTTATTATATAAATTGAATGGGGAAGTCAGCTTTTTCTTCTGTTAATTGTTTATTTTCAAAATGGCAGTTAATCCATCAATAAATTTATGTGATTAGAAGCTTGTGATGAATGGCGACGGCAATGTGGATTGCCGTGAAGGAATTTTGGCGCTCTGGAACATTTCCGGTAATTATACCAATCCGTGTTTTCCGATAAACTGTTATACTGGTTCTAAGTGGCGTTCTGGATAACAGTGATTGTGTTACATTTGAATTATCAATTATGCCATTCAAATGTAATAGAACAAGAAAATATGGAAACACTTTGTAAAAAATCCAATAGAAAAATTATTGAGATTTGGAACCTTTTATTTTAAAATAAAGAAACAAATCGCACAAGAGTTGACTAACATTTTTGTATTTTCCTCCCAAGAGGGGATCCTTTGGGATAAACCGCGATTTCGCCAGAACTGCAAAAACCAAATATACACGAAAGGCGAATAATTTTTCTCTAAATAATTTTCCACTACATAACAGGAGATTCAACATAATAAATATCAACGGGGTAAAATATGTCTGTCGGTTTTTTAACGAATTACAACTAAAAATCCTTCTTTGCTTTTAAAATTATGCTCAATTCGTATAAAACTGTTCTTAATTTTACATTTAAATTTATTTTCTGGCCAAGTATCATCTGGAGTGTTACTAGGTAGCAAATATACCCTCTGCAATAAAGCTATTGTAAATAATCAGAAAAACGTATCATTTGTTGATGGCAATATAGTTATCACTGCCTTATAAAGGGTTAATACATTATGTTTATATTCTTCAAATCCGTAACCTTAAACAAATTATTCATAAACCTGCAATAACGAATAAAATAATGGTATGAACATTTTGGTATAAATAATAATCCGATACTCCGGTACGCTATTTTCCCATTGAGAGAGCAATTATACCTAAAGCATATAATCGAATACACAACGTAATAGTGAATAAATAGCAGCTACAGCTACCTTCTCGTCATTGCATTTATTAACCACATTTTCATCAAAATTTTTAACCATCATTTTGTTTATAACGGAGCTACCGTCTGAAGTAATCAGCAAAAAATATGTCGGTATCTGAATCCATTTCACCATCAGAGAAACTTGAAGACAACACACAATTCAAATAATCCATTTTTACGTGCAAGACAGCAACAAAATTGATAAATTCAACAAATGAAACAAAAACGATTAAAAGTCAAATACCCATCCGCACCCTTCTGTGTCTTTCATGTTTTCATTTTCCTTTAGCGTAAACATAAACACCTGTTTGACAGTTTGTGTTGGAATGTATTGGTGAACCTAGGTTCGATCTCGATAAATCGGCAGAGCGAACCTCGTTCGTTTTGGGTAGGATCTGGTGCGGATCGCGATCCAACCTGATAGAATAACCGAACGTTTTGACAGCTGTTAGAGCGGATCCGGGGCAGAACTAGGTTCGACCCAGCAATAACCGAAAACGACATTAGATACATATTAGATGGGAACCGTTCTGATATGTTAAATAAAGGTGAAGAGCAACACAAAATAAGCTTAAGGAAAATTGTTGAGCAGCTTGACAAAGAGAGGCAAAAAGGACGTTTTTAGGACAGAGTTAAATGTAGGGCTCCCGAAAGCATAAGTTCCTCTCAGATTAGCCATCGTTTTGTCACTTAAAGGAATAATTGAGTCATTTAACTTAGTTATCCTTATCTTGATCCCCTATAATGAAGTGCCGGCAGTAATGTTAGCTTCACTTCACTACAACCAGTTTTTTTCTACACGGTTTGTTTTTAGTCGTATGTTTTTATGTTTGTATGTTTTTAGTATCCATTAGTGTCAATGAAACAATGAGTAACCCCACGAAAAAAATCATCAAAAAACTAAAGAAAATTCAAGCGGAATTTAAAAAGCTGTGAAAGTTCAGTTCAGGTTAGTATTTCAAATGGTGTAAAAAAACATATTTGAATTAATTTGAAAACACTAAAAACCGTATGGTTTTTGGCTCTCATCAGATTAGGATACAGACCATATCAAACCTCATATTCTCTAGACAAGATGATTTGTGTAATCCAGACCACATTGTAGTCTCACACAGCAAATAATTTTGAAAATTCAACGACGTGTAAAGTTAAAGCCCATCGCATCAAACGAATTAACATTCGATATTCAATTAAATTTGATTGAATTTTACAAGCAAGCACCGTTTAAATTTATTTCGATTTAAAAGAATAGTGAGATCGATTGAATGTTACGTTTATTTGCATGCTCCAAATATGTGCATGAAAATACATTTAAAATCACAACATATTTTTATCTGTGCATGCCAAGCAGAAGTCTAGTTCTTTCCAGAGAGAGATTACTCAAGAATTTTCTTGCATGATTTCTGGTGGAACCTTTTGCGTCAAGGACGCATGTCATGTGAGAGAAGATTCCAATAAATGTGCGCTATTTGTGGGGGCAATCATAAATTCATTTTCTGGGAATGTCGTTCACACAAAAAAGTTTTGAATTCCCGTGCAAAGTTGATGAATATATTAATCGAATTCCTGATTCGCCGGGTAGAAATTTAACAATCCCGTTCATGGAATTCAACAAATTCAAAGCAATGAATTATTGGCAGTGGCTGATTTTCTACTCGCCGCTGTCACATCCAGGCGCTATAGTATATGCGCAAAATAGCCAGCATGAGTTAACAACCAGAAATTTGTATGGCGAAAGACATCTAACGCGGGTTTTCTCAAAATTAGAAACTTTTCATGAAAAACTATTTGGTACCGGTTATGTAGGAAGTTGTCCGCTACTACGCCTACCAAATATTTTTTCGATTAAGGTGATTATTTTCGAGATATTAAACATTAGATGCCTTTCGCCATACTGATTTCCAAAAGTTAACTCCTAGTGTGCCGCTGTAAGCACGCTCAAAGCAGGCGATTCATTCCAACGATAATTTTTCTCGGAGATTGTTCTGCGGGATATTATACGATTCAATATCCCAAATGATCAACTTCATCCACTCGAAATCCTTGGACATTTGATTTGATTTTAACTGTACGGCCGATCACTGTACATGTAAACAAATAATTGTAGAACATAAAATGATTAAATAAAGAAGAATTTTACTACTTACTAACTGATTCAAGTCAGCTGTGTGGCCAATTGGTAATGAATCGCCTGCTTTGAGCGTGCTTACAGCGGCACACTAGGAGTTAACTTTTGGAAATCAGTATGGCGAAAGGCATCTAATGTTAAATATTTCGAAATTAAGCACCTTTATCGAAAAAATATTTGGTAGGCGTAGTAGCGGACACCTTCCTACATAACCGGTACCAAATAGTGTTCATGAAAAGTTCCTACTGTTGAGAAAACCTGCGTTAGATGTCTTTCGCCATACAAACTTCTGGCGATTAACTCTTGCCGGCTATTTGCGCATATACGATAGCGCCTGGATGTGGTAGCGGCGGGTAGAAAATCAGCCACTGCCAATAATTCATTCATGTTGACTTTGACTCAGATTACCTTCCTGTGACATTTGAAATCTCACAAGAATTAGTCATTCATAATTCAATCAGCTCTTTTAATCATCATAGAGCCGATTGGGATTTATATAAAACATATATCGAAGTCCAAAGTGATATTGACAAAGTTCTAGTATTTTTGACGTATTTAATTGTCGAAGCCATTGCAATGAATCGCCTGCTTTGAGCGTGCTTACAGCGGCACACTAGGAGTTAACTTTTGGAAATCAGTATGGCGAAAAGCATCTAATGTTTAATATCTAGAAAATGAGCACCTTAATCGAAAAAATATTTGGTATGCGTAGTAGCGGACAACTTCCTACATAACTGGTACCAAATAGTTTTTCGTTGGAAGTTACAACTGTTGAGAAAACGGGAGCGGGCCATTTGGCATAAAGTTATTTGGCATAACGCCATTTGGCATAAGGTCATTTGGCATAAAGGCCATTTGGCATAATGGTCATTTGGCATAACGGACATTTGGCATAATTGTAGCCAACGTCAAAAGTGAGGGTCTTTTGGCATAACGGACATTTGGCATAATTTTTCTTTGCGTTTGCTAAATGGTGACTAAGTGGTGCGGGAAACACCCCGGAATAGGAAATATAACACCCGTCAATAACAATATTAAAAAGACATTGTCCTCTCGTGGAAGGAATGCATTTGCAATGCAATGCAAAAGTAGGCGCATGCCCGGACTAGAGCAGTGGTGGATATTATCCCCTCTTTAAAAGAAGGAGGGTTGCCGGATTATGGCAATGAAGGATGAGATCCCATCTTTTTAAGTAGGCGTTTGCCCGGATTAAGGTCATAGTGGATCCGATCCATTATTTAAAGGTAGGCGCTTGCATGGATTATGGCAATGGATGATGTGATCCCTTCTTTAAAATTAGGCGCTTGTCCGGGTTATGACAATGGTGGATGTGATTCCTTCTTTAAAAGAAGGCGCTTGCCCGGATTGAGGCAATGGTGGAAGTGATCCCTTCTTTAAAAGTAGGCGCATGCACGGATTAAGGCCATGGTGGATGCGATCCCTTCTTTAAAAGTAGGCGCTTGCATGGACTATGGCAATGGAGGATGTGATCCCTTCTTTAAAAGTTGGCACTTTCCCGGATTATAACAATGGTGAATGTGATTCCTTCTTTAAAAGAAGGCGCTTGCCCGGATTGAGGCAATGATGGATGTGATCCCTTCTTTAAAAGAAGGCGCTTGCCCGGATTGAGGCAATGGTGGATGTGATCCCTTCTTTAAAAGTAGGCACTTGCCCGGATTATGACAATGGTTGATGTGATTCCTTCTTTAAAAGAAGGCGCTTGCCCGGATTATGACAATGGTGGATGTGATTCCTTCTTTAAAAGAAGGTGCTTGCTCGGACTGAGGCAATGGTGGATGTGATCCCTTCTTTAAAAATAGGCGCTTGCACGGATTATGGCAATGGAGGATTTGATTTGTTCTTTAAAAATAGGCGCTTGTCCGGATTGAAGCAATGGTGGATGTAATCCCTTCTTTAAAAGAAGGCGCTTGCCCGGATTGAGGCAATGGTGGATGTGATCCCTTCTTTAAAAGTAGGCACTTGCCCGGATTATGACAATGGTTGATGTGATTCCTTCTTTAAAAGAAGGCACTTGCCCGGATTATGACAATGGTGGATGTGATTCTTTCTTTGAAAGAAGGTGCTTGCCCGGATTGAGGCAATGGTGGATGTGATCCCTTCTTTGAAAATAGGCGCTTGCACGGATTATGGCAATGGAGGATTTGATTTGTTCTTTAAAAATAGGCGCTTGTCCAGATTGAAGCAATGGTGGATGTAATCCCTTCTTGAAAAGAAGGCGCTTGCCCAGATTGAGGCAATGGAGGATGTGATCCCTTCTTTAAAAGTAGGCACTTGCCCGGATTATGACAATGGTTGATGTGATTCCTTCTTTAAAAAAGGCGCTTGCCCGGATTATGACAATGGTGGATGTGATTCCTTCTTTAAAAGAAGGCGCTTGCCCGGATTGAGGCAATGGTGGATGTGATTCCTTCTTTAAAAAAAGGGGCTTGCCCGGATTGAGGCAATGGTGGATGTGATCCCTTTTTTAAAAGAAGGCGCTTGCCCGGATTATGACAATGGTGGATGTGATTCCTTCTTTAAAAGAAGGTGCTTGCCCGGATTGAGGCAATGGTGGATGTGATCCCTTCTTTAAAAATAGGCGCTTGCACGGATTATGGCAATGGAGGATTTGATTTGTTTTGTTATTTTGCCGTTTTGTTATTTCGTTCTTCCGGGAAATGTCTACAATCAATCTAAATTTATCAGAAAACAGCCTCATCCTACTTTATCTACGCTAAACATTACATGAAATATCCCTTTCGCTTTCACAGCTCGAAATTAGGCCAAATGTCCGTTATGCCAAATGACCCACTCTTTTCTTACAGTTCAAAATTATGCCAAATGTCCGTTATGCCAAATGACCATTATGCCAAATGGCCTTTATGCCAAATGACCTTATGCCAAATGGCGTTATGCCAAATGACTTTATGCCAAATGACCCAGACCCTGAGAAAACCCGCGTTAGATGCCTTTCGCCATACAAACTTCGGATGGTTAACTCATGCTGGCTATTTTTCACATATACGATAGCGCCTGGTGCTGGCAGCGGCTGGTAGGAAACCAGCCACTGTATTTGATTGATTCTAAATGTGAAATTTTAGTACTCGCGATCCCGCTTTGAAAGTCATTCGGCAAGACTTGCAAAATGAAATTTAAAAATGTTTCGATATTCTGAGAACTACTAACTTTTAGAGCATTATCTCAAAATTGAATCCCACTTCGAAACCCTTTTGGGAATTGACAAAAAAAATCAGGGGTTGTGTACAAGACACGTCCGCTCGACAAATACTACGTAACACAGTTTTGTGCATTGAGGAATGCATTGATCATCATGTATGAATATTTTAAGATAATTCATTCGATTACTTATGTCACTGGTTTAGAACAAAATTTACGTAACTTAAAATATAAAAATTGTTGAATACCGTCGTCGGGGGTGACAATGGGTCTGAAGGTGACAATGGGTCAGCACCCTCACCGACAGTCTGGAGATCGGATAACAAAATCGTTCAAAAAGGTCTCTTATAATTAAGTTTTCTTTTCCTCATATACATTAAATCTATTCTAAAAGCAATCTATATAGTTGAAACAGTGACCCCTTTCTCACCCGCAATTGACCCATTGTCTCCCCCGACGTCGCGACGGTTCGATAACTTAAAATTTTCACTTCAAAAACCCATGTGGTAATGATGCTTTTTGCGATTCCGACTGTTGGATTCGACTTAGTGTGGTTAATGCATCCAAATGTTAATGGCCTACATTTTCAAAGGAAAGAAAACGCCTTTGGGCAGTCCCCCCCTCTTTTCCGTCCGCAAAGTTTATTAATCGAAAGCGTTCCAACTACACAGATAGAAAAAGTTGTTGAAATTTACACGAAAGTACACGATTCGAACAAAACCTGTGAATTTCCGTTCAAGTAGATGTAACAAATTGACCTCCGTCGAAATTAATTTATTGGCATTTTTCGGTGATAATTATACTACTCAAAGCGAAAGGTAGTAGATGAAAGTAATGAAGATACAGATTCGATTGTCACCGCAAGCGAGCGGCAAGTGTGAAATGAATAGAAACTGAAGATTAGCAGAGGGCCATATGAGAGAACAAGCATTGTTGAAATCGCTGTTATTTTGCCTAACGTCCACCCAGGAACGGCTTGGATAGTGACGTGGTGATCACTGTACCAAGACAAGCCTAGATAAAGTCACGCGGTGATCAAAGCTTTCCTAATTATAAATTGACCTCCGTGTTAAACAACATAAAGTTATCGGTTCTTTTAAATTTACACGTGCTGTAATTTATTTGTTCATATTTTTATTGGGAAACAAAAAAACGGTACCAACATAGACTAACGCAAAATGAACTCCCCCAAGAAATTATGACGTTTGAGCGGGTCGCATAATGAACGCAAAATGAACTTTTGTTCGAGAAGACGACCCGCTCAAATGTCAAAATCCATCGAGTGAGTGAATTTGATGAACTCCTGCACAGGTCTATTGGGAATCGAACTTCGATCCGCAGAGTGAGAGCCTATCTACTTAGCCACTCGAGTATTTCCACTTCTTGAAAGCGAAAAGAAAATCCAAAAAGAACAGGTTCAGCGTTCTGGTGATTCAACTACTCTCCTGCAGACTAAACAATAGCTTAAATTTACACGACACGGAATCACGGAATCACGAAACACGGAATCCGAAACGGAACTATTGGAGATTGAATTTGCTGAAAGCATCACAGATTTCTCGGCGGAATAGGTAACAAAGAGTTACAGTAATGAAATGCTGCGCAATAAAGGCTGCTTTGTTTTTATTTGTGCAGATGTCCATTTTGGTTGATGCTTATATAAATAAAATAGAAACTAGCTGCAGTTTGAATGAAATGCAATGAAGTTTGTTTTGATTTGTTTTGACAGCCACGTGCTCGCTCATCAAGGTTTCTGAAAGAATCATGTAACATTAATTGAAATTGAAATGAGTTTATCGTTTCCATCACAGAATTTAAAATTATGGTTTGGTACACATTTTGTTACCGAATTTTACCGAATTCCGTCGTGTCTAGTTTTCATAATATTTTACTGTGTAATGTCCATAAAAGGAATGCCAAAAAGAGCAAACATTTAAACGATATTGTCACCAGAATGTGTGCAATTTCTATTGCATTATGTAACTATTTCTCACTTAACTTTTCAAAATGACCTAAGTAACATTTTTTTCATGAATTAATTTGAGTACTGCAAACAAAAGCTTTCGTATTGGTCTATTTATGAATTTGTGAGAAAATGTTACTTAGGTCCTTTGGAAAAGTTTATACGATTTAAAAACATAATTCACTAGAAATTACATACACTTAGGACGAATTTGTTGGAAAATATTCTATGCCAAGAATAGTGTAATTTTCTGCGTCTTTATTTTTTATGCGCTGATTAGTTTTAATTTTTTATTTTTTGTACATCACTAGTACAGCAGCCGAATTCCGGTGGTTGAAGAAAAAAATTAAAAAACTCTTCAAGAGAAGAAAATCCGCAAATCTCTTTCTCTTTCAACAAATCTCTTTTCTTTTCATCGAATTCCGAAAGATCGAAGAGAAAGAAATAACTCGAATTTTAATCAAAGAGAAAATCTAGTTCAATTTTTATACGCTAGATGTCAATGACGATCGTTTATATACTGGACAATTGAAAATATCCCAATAACGGGAAGTATTTTATTTGTCGTCGATTTTCATCTGAAGATATTCTGAAATGCTTTTAATTGGAATTTATTTTTTTCAGTATGCTTAATTAATGACATTTTACACATTTTATATTCAATCGCCTTATATGTTTACCTTGTTCGATTTTCAAAATATGTCGAAAGTCATTGGGATGTTTTGAAAACTCAAGCTAGAATGGACATTACGTTGTCAACAAAAGCGTGAGTTGAATTCGGTTCGCTTCATTAAGTTTTAAATTCATTAATAATAATTAAAGAATTAAATTTAATAAGATTCAAGATTTTAATTAAATAAGATTTAAATAAAAGATCAAATTTGCGTGATGGCATCCACAACAGCGTAAGTATTTAAATAAAAGTGTATGAATATTCAAATAAGTTTTTTTATTGCATGTTTAAAGGCCTAAAAATACATATCCGTAGAGCAGAAGAAGTATTTAGTAGACTTCATGGTCGACAATTTGGACTTCGCCAACAACAGATTTCAGTCGCTACGAGGGAAGGAGCTGCAAAAACAGAAATGGGAGAGCTTAGGCAACGCGCTGAATGCTCTTGGAGGTGCTAGAAAGACTGCCGATCAATGGGAGCTTTCGTGGCGAGACCTGAAACAAAAAACAAAAACCAAGTGGCTGCTAATCCAAAATCGTCAAAGCGGCGAAAACGGAATGGTCAAAAAGAAGCGCGATGTTTTAACGGAGCTTGAAAAACCATCCTTGCCATAATGCAGAAGGATACACTTGACGGAGATGGAAGGACACAAGAAGGTGGTTTCAATCAACAGGTAAGATACTATTAAACATTACATACATCCTTTGAAATTGACCGTAACGTGAATCAAGTAGACCCTTGCAGTGGATTTTGACACTGGCGATGCCGTTCCGGAACAACCACACGACGCTCACGCCGAAGAAATTGAATACCTGGAGGAAGCGTATGGAAATGTGGTTGCTACCTGCAACGAAATCGATCATGTGCCCAACGATGCACGCGGTAATGCTCTTGTTGCACCTGTGGAAGAGAGTGATGACATTGAAGCAACAACTCCGCACATCATGCAAGAAGCCGAAACACGTCCGACACGAACGACAACACCCGCCAGAGGTCGAAAACTTGGTAGAGGTCAGCGGTACTCAGATACTGGAGTACAAACAATGGAAACCAAAATTTTTAATTGTCTTGAATCCATTCAGGCTGATAAGAAAGAATACAGGAAACGTAAACTGGAGCTGCACGAGAAAGCGCTGCTCATTGAGGAGAAGAAGTTAGTGATTAAACATCAGAAGGTGGAGGCACTGTATGCCATCAACGAAACCTTACAAGTGTTATTAAACCGTAATTCATACATGTTTTGATCTTGTTTTTTATGTCATCTTGTCATTTTATTTTAATTTAAATAAATGAATTTGTTTTTATATGAATAAATCAATGTTTAATAGGGCAATTATTTAGCTCTTTTTTAGAGGAATGTTTTCACTGTCATAAGACGAGTTTAGTACAATTCCATTTAATTCCACCACCTTCCTTCTTTCTCCCTTCTTCGTTCTTCCTTCTTCTTTTTTCCTTCTCCCTTCTTCTTTTTTCTTCTCTCTTTTTCCTTCTTTCTTTTTACTTATTCTTTCTTTCTTCTTCCTTCTTCTTTCTTCCTTCTTCCTTATTTATTCTTCTTTCTTCCCACTTCTTTCTTCCGTTTTCCTTCTTCCTTCTTTCGTCTTGCTTCTTTCTTCTTACTTTTTCCTTTTTCCATCTTTCTTCTTCCATTTTCTTTCTACCTTTTCTGCTTCTTCTTCCTTGATTCTTACTTATTCTTTTCCTCATTCTTTCTTTGTTTATTCTTCATTCAGAAATTATTTGGCTTCTTATTGATTGCTACTCACTATCTCTCTTATCACTTCTCACCTATCACATCTCACTTCTTACCAATAGCACAGACAAACAGACATAACACTAATCAAGTTTCCATCACTGATTTACTGGTCAATTCAAAAAGTCATTAGTTGGCCAATCGATCACCCGTGGCGCGCGCATCGTTTTTGCTCGAGTTTGACGTTTGCTCACTACCGCCATCTGGTTCGAGATTTTCCCAACTAACTGAAATCAACAGATGTCGTTGGTGTTTGAACGACGATGAACTTGATGAGTAAATGAGTAAATGTTCAATGTGTTATGTCGGTTTAGGGTCATTTGGCCGAATGCCGTTTGGCCGAATGCCGTTTGGCCGAATGCCGTTTGGCCGAATGCCGTTTGGCCGAATGTCGTTTGGCCGAATGCCATTTGGCCGAAAGGGTCATTTGGCCGAACGCCATTTGGCCGAATGCCGTTTGGCCGAATAGTTGAAATACGTTTCCTTACGAAGTGAGTAGTGAGAAGGAAGAAAGAAGAAGGAAGAAGGAATAAGAAAGAAAAAAAGAAGGAATAAGGAAGAAGGAGGACAGGAGAAGGCAAAAGGAAGAAAGAAGGAATAAGAAAGAAAAAAGAAGGAAGACAGGAGAAGGCAAAAGGAAGGAAGAAGGAATGAGAAAGAAAAAAAAAGAAGGAATAAGAAATCAAGCAAAAGGAAAGAAGCAGGGATAAGGAAGAAGGAAGAAGGGGAAAGATGAAGGCAGAAGGAAAAAGGAAGAAGAAAGAAGAAAGAAGAAAGAAGAAAGCAGGAAGAAGAAAGAAGAAAGAAGGAAGAAGAAAGAAGAAAGAAGTAAGAAGGAGAAGGAAGAAGGTAAAAGGATGAAGGAAGAGGGAAGAATGAAGAAGGAAGAAGAAAGAATGAAGAAGGAAGAAGGAAGAAGGAAAAAGAAAGAATAGAGAAGGAAGAAGGAGAAAGGGAGGAGAAAGGAGGAAGGGAGAAAGAAGAAGGAAGAAGGAAGTAGGAGGGAGGAAGAAGGAAGAAGGAAGATGGAAGAAGGAATAAGGAGGAAGGAAGAAAGAAGTTGGAAGAAGAAAGAAGGAAGAATGAAGAAGGAAGAAGGAAGAAGGAAAAATGAAGAAGGAAGAAGGTAGAAGGAAGAAGGAAGAAGAAAGTAGGAAGTTGGAAGAAGAAAGAAGGAAGAATGAAGAAGGAAGAAGGAAGAAGGAAGAAGGAAAACGGAAGAAGGAAGAAGGAGGAAGGAAGAAAGAATAAGGAATAAAGAAGAATGAAGAAAGAAGTTGGAAGAAGAAAGAAGGAAGAATGAAGAAGGAAGAAGGAAGAAGGAAGAAGGAAAACGGAAGAAGGAAGAAGGAAGAAGGAAGAAGGAAGAAGGAAGATGGAAGAAGGAAGAAGGAATAAGGAAGAAGAAAGAAGGGAGAAGGAAGAAGGAAGAAGGAAGAAGGAAGAAGGAAGAAGGAAGAAGGAATAAGGAAGAATGAAGAAGGAAGAAGGAAGACGGAGGGAGGAAGAAGGAAGAAAGAAGTTGGAAGAAGAAAGAAGGAAGAAGGAAGAAGGAAGAAGGAAGAAGGAAAACGGAAGAAGGAAGAAGGAAGAAGGAAAACGAAAGAAGGAAGAAGGAAGAAGGAAAAAGGAAGAAGGAAGAAGGAATAAGGAAGAAGAAAGAAGGGAGAAGGAAGAAGGAAGAAGGAAGAAAGAGGAAGGAGGAAAGAAGAAGAAATAAAGAAGAAGGAAGAAAGAAGTTGGAAGAAGAAAGAAGGAAGAATGAAGAAGGAAGAAGGAAGACGGAGGAAGGAAGAAGGAAGAAGGAAAAAGGAAAAAGGAGAAATGAAGCAGGAAGAAGGAGGAAGGAAGAAGAATGGAGGAAGGAGGAAGGAGAAAAGAAGAAGGAAGAAGAAAGAAGGAAGAATGAAGAAGGAAGAATGAAGTAAGAAGACGGAAGAAAGGAGAAGGAAAAATGAAGAAGGAAGTAGGAAGAAAGAAGAAAGAAGAAGGAAAAATGAAGAAGGAAGTAGGAAGAAGAACCACTCGTAAACTGAGGTCAATTTTTTTTACTATTCGGCCAAACGGCATTCAGCCAAATGACCCGTTCGGCCAAACGGCATTCGGCCAAATGGCGTTCGGCCAAATGGCATTCGGCCAAATGGCCTGACACCGTTATGTCTGTTTGTCTGTACCAATAGCTTCACACTACTCGTTTCTCATTTGTCACTTCACACTTATTGCTCCCCACTATAAACCCTTCTCACTACTCACAACTCACTTCACACAGTTAATATGGAAACGTATTTTAATTACTGGGCCAAACGCCATTCGGCCAAATGGCGTTCAGCCAAATGACCCATTCGACAGAATGGCATTCGGATCTTCATATTGTTCTGGAGTTTTAATCAAATAATCTACCGAATCAGTCAAAGCCTCCATGATGTGTCCAGCTACGGAATCAGTACAATTATGTCCTCCAAGTACTATGTTTCACTACAGCCCATATACAGGCAAATCAGTTGTTGTGAGATTTCCATATTCCATATTCCATATGAATCTAGTTGTCTACTGAATAAACCACGCCTTTCACGGTGTATCCAGCAACAGTGTCAACCCAATTATGGCCTTCATGTGTATGTGCTTCACTTGTGTTTCATATCTAACTACATGAGATGTCCTAAGATCTCCAAATTGCATAATTGCTAGTATTTCAAATACCTACTCCGATTGAATTTCAAATTTGTAATCTTTTTGCCTTTCTCGTATACTAAGTATACGTAAAGGCTATATGTTCACTCCAAAAACAAACTTTTTATAGAAGGCTCGGAGACCCATAGTGTTATATACCAATCGACTCAGCTCGACGAATTGAGGTGATGTCTGTGTGTGTGTGCGTGTGTGTGTGTATGTGTGTGTGTATGTGCGCACCAAAAGAGCAAAAAGTCTCGCTCACTTTTTTTGGACTTACCCTTGACCGATTTCTTCGCAACAGGTTGCATTTGACGCAGTATTCTGCCCCATTGTTTCCTATTGAAAATTGGCCTAATCGGACTATGGGCTTGTGAGTTATGGCCAAAATACTTTTTCTCATAAAAAAGCGCGTAAAAAAGTCTCGCTCACTTTTTTTATACTTACCGTTGACCGATTTCTTCGCAACAGGTTGCATTTGACGCAATATTCTGCCCCATTGTTTCCTATTGAAAATTGGCCGGTTCGGACTATGGGCTTGGGAGTTATGGCCAAAATACTTTTTCTCATAAAAAAGCGCGTAAAAAAGTCTCGCTCACTTTTTTTGTACTCACCCTTGACCGATTTCTTCGCAACAGGTTGCATTTAACGCAATATTCTGCCCCTTATTTCCTATCGAAAATTGGCCGAATCGGACTATGGGCTTGGGAGTTATGGCCAAAATACTTTTTCTCATAAAAAAGCGCGTAAAAAAGTCTCGCTCACTTTTTTTATACTTACCGTTGACCGATTTCTTCGCAACAGGTTGCATTTGACGCAGTATTCTGCCCCATTGTTTCCTATTGAAAATTGTCCGGATCGGACTATGGGCTTGGGAGTTATGCCCAAAATACTTTTTTCTCATAGAAATCCGCGTAAAAAAGTGTCGCTCACTTTTTTTGTACTCACCCTTGACCGATTTCTTCGGAACAGGTTGCATTTGACGCAGTATTCTGCCCCATTGTTTCCTATTGAAAATTGTCTGGATCGGACTATGGGCTTGTGAGTTATGGCCAAAATACTTTTTTCTCATAGAAATCCGCGTAAAAAAGTGTCGCTCACTTTTTTTGTACTCACCCTTGACCGATTTCTTCGGAACAGGTTGCATTTGACGCAGTATTCTGCCCCATTGTTTCCTATTGAAAATTGGCCGAATCGGACTATGGGCTTGGGAGTTATGGCCAAAATACTTTTTCTCATAAAAAAGCGCGTAAAAAAGTCTCGCTCACTTTTTTGAACTTACTCTTGACCGATTTCTTCGCAACAGGATGCATTTGACGCAGTATTCTGCCCCATTGTTTCCTATTAAAAATTGGCCTAATCGGACTATGGGCTTGGGAGTTATGGCCAAAATACTTTTTCTCATAGAAAAGCGCATAAAAAAGTCTAGCTCGCGTTTAATGCACTTACCCAAAACCGATTTCCTTGCCCAAAATCTCGCCCAAAATTCTATTTTTTTTACCGCACGAGAAAGGCATCATCACCGCTAGGTGGATTAATCTGGGTTTTTTCTCATTATTGTTATTTGAAAATGTTTTAGTTTAAAGAAGTAAACTTAATAATTTTTATTGTGAAATAAGACATACGTTCTACATTATATATCAATGCAACCAAAAAATGCGAATGCTTTATTCAGGGTCGCCTTATTCGCCACAATTATCATATATGTTTTACATTTACATTTAATTGTACTGGTTCACAGAGGAAACAGATTGAAAAACAACTTAGATATAGCCATTCGAAATTTTGGTTATGATTTTCTGAACAAATGAATCCTAGTGTTAATAACAATGGAAGTGATGTATCGAACACTAAGCCTTGGGGCGGCAATGTTTCTGTAAAGGACGTAACGCCAATAAGAAGACACCTGGGGCCAGTTTGGAGTGTCGTAGATGATCCTAGAATACTGTTTAGTGTCGATAACAGTGTATCATGTAGCCAACTCTCGATAATGATGAATAAGACATCAAAGTCTTCATGCTGTTTTAAATATTGAGTTCTTATTCTTATTCTCTTATTCTTATAATCATGGCGGGGGCATTGTAAATCGTCTTGTGAATTGTTTTGAATATTAGGACAGTTTGATAGTAGAGATTGTAATAGATCCTGTACCATTCCTTACTTTCTCTAGAATGGTGTAGGAGTGGGTCATGATGCTTTACAGAACTAATAATTTATCCAATACATGGTAAAGCTATGATGATAGTTTGGATGGTCTAGATCATCATTATGTCCATAACCATACCTATTCAATATTCTTTCTGGATAGAACAGTCATTTATGAACATATTTGAAGAAAGTTCCCTGTATCTCTTGAAATTGAATTCTGTCATCTGATTTTCGTCTTGGATCATATGAAATTATTAGTTTAATTGGCTGTATAGTTTGGTAGAAAAGGGATTGAATATTGGATGTTTGCCTTTATGTATATTCAAGTGATAGCATATAAAAAAAACAAAACAACGTGATCTGTTTAGTTTATTAATTTAGCAATTAGATTGATCGGATTCGGATCGGAGCTATCATACTAATTGAAATAATTATTAACAATGTTTTCTCTTTCTCTTCTTCCTACGTCAAGAAGCCCATCATTATCATCATCATGGCCAAAACGGTCCGCTGCGTCGAAAGGGTCATTATTTTCATTATTAACATTTTCATCCAAGATATCCGCTACTGGATATTTATTAGAAACAAGGAAATTATGGATTATCACGCAACAATTTATAATCTGACCACAGAAATCCTTCTCGTATCGCATATCTGGACTTCAGACAACCGTTGCAGCGTTCGATAGGATTCCGTGCCTTACAGTGAGCTGTGTTGAAATCGATTTGTGATTGTCTCACAGTTCTTGAATATGGTACCAGTAGCCATGGTTCGGTGGGATATCCTCCGTCTCCTAACAAAAACATATTTCTGCTTCCGTTTTCGTACTTTTGCATTAAATGTTGACGAACTTGACTGCGCTTCCATATGAAAGCATCATGAGTTGAACCTCCGAATCGGGCGTTTACATTAAATATGCGAAGCTCAATATCACAAATCAGTTGAACGTTTTTCGAGTGGTAACCTTTCCTATTCAAGTAAACATGCTCCACGTCTTTTGGGGGGCTCAAAATTGCAACATGTGTGCAGTCAATGGCTCCAATGACGCCGGGAATATTGAACTGCTGGAAAAATGTTTGCTTGAGACGAGTCAACTCTGTATCATCAGTTGGAAATACAACAAACTTCCCCAAAAGATATTTGTCCATTGCAATGATCACATTTTTTAAAATACGATGACATGTTGCTTGTGAAACTGCCAGTAAGTTATCTTGCCCAACGGTCACTTGATGAGAACCTAAAATGTAATGGATTATATTAACTGAGAGCATAAACCAATCTTATTAGTTTCTTAAGTCTGTAAAAATAAATTTCAAATCACAATATTGCAATATATTTACCTGAACCAAGATATCTCAACGTTGTCAGAACCTGTAGATGAACCGGAATTGTTGTTGTTCGTTCATCTTTCAACGGAATTGCGTTCAACGGCTGATCCATCAAGTCAATAATTTTTCAGCTAGATATTTTGGCATTCTGAACAGTTTCACGAAATTACCGTCCGATATTTCGAAAGGATTACTAATATCTCTCAAAATCGACGGTGACGAAGTAGTTTTATTTTCTCTTGTCGTTTGTACCATTTTTTCTTGCAAAATATGTTACAATTAATGTTTCCATTTTTTTAGAAATAATTTCAAATAAATAGTTATTCCGTAATATGTTTATCACTTGTCACAAAAAAATAAATAAAAACGATTGATTTCTGCTGCAAAAATCTCGAAGAAAATTTAATTTTCTTTTTCTTTTTTAAACGTCAAATATTTTCTTACAAGAAATCACCGGAATTCCAAAATAAGAAAAAAACCAAAATCTCTTAAAAATTGTCTTCTCTTTCAAGACATTTTTCCACCGGAATTCGGCTGCAGGCCTGGTAGCGAGTCACTTTTTAGTGACTTGGTCACTATTTTGTAGGCTTGTCACTAAAAGTCACTATTTGCATCCAAAAGTCACTAAAGTCACCATTTTTCGGAGAATGATCACTATTTTTGCACTGTCTGTTGGAAAAAAATCAAAATAAAAATCATTTGAACCTACTTTTATTATCAACTGAATCAGATTGCAGTAAGGTACGGGCCTTTTGATCCACTGCTTCGTTTTCCCTGTGTATAAAAAGCCCCGTGTTTCGCGTGCGCGAGCTATTTTCATTCTGGATGTCACGGAGAACGGACCAGCGCGGTTCCAGCGATAACGCCTGTGGTTTGGTCTGTTGTGGTAAAAACTAATGGACGATTCAAATCAAGCCCAACTCAGCACCTTGAAACTCATGGATGAGTTGAATCATCGTATGTTTTCTGTATGTATGTAGAATCACGAGCGCGCGTCAAACGGAGAAGCTGCAAAAATGTTTTCGCATGGATGACTATCTACTAAAATTATAAGTCATTCTCTGAATCGTGATCTCGTGATTCTACTACCGACGGAAAACAATCTGCCATCACCAAGCAATTAAGTTGTAAGTTTTAAGTTAAGTTTTGTTCTATTATTGTCAGGGGGGTTTTCTGTAACTAATTATGCTCATATTTGGCCTCAACATTCTTTGCATATCAAAGAATATTGTGGCCAAATTTCATGTCACGAACGCGCGCGACATTGCCGGGAATAAAATCTATTTCCGGTAGGAGCTCCGCCGATGCCGAAGGTGGTACCACGGTCTGCTCTCCGCAACATCTCGAACGAAATGCTTTCTTGTAATCAATAAAGCCATACCGGACAACAAAAAGGCGGGACTAATGAGCCATCTTTATTCATTATAAGAATGCTACACAAAGGAAGATTGAGGCGAGGCGAATTTTATTCTAAATGAAAATTAACCGCTTGGCGACGCCATAAAGTTGCCTGCCGTCCGTAGCAGAATCACGAGCGCGCGTCGGAGGGAGATGGCTTCAGTGGCAGTGAAATTCTTATTCGGTTTTGTTATTCCAGCAGGACAATTACGGGCGCGCATCGTAGGTGCTGCAAATATGTATTCGTATGGATGGCGTCAGTTGTTGCCAAGTGAAATTTTCTCTCAAGATTATGATTTTTCAGAATCACCATTTTACACAAAAGAATTAATTTGCCAGCATTTTTGACGTAAACTACGTCTAAGGGGAATACTCAGATACAGGGTGTAAAACGGAAATTTCTAAATTCGAGACCGTCACGAAATTAGGATAGATTTCAAACGCTAATAGCGTTTTTATCTTTCGATGGATTTTCGAGATTTGCTTATCAATAGATTCGGAAACTCTCCAGCAATTAGCCAATTCTATTGATACTATTGATTATCAACGTTAAACTGTTGAAAATGTTATTTCTTTCCAAACCGGGTAAAAAATTCAATTCCATTCATAAATCCCTAACACGGACATCAGATTGCAGTAAGGTACGGGCCTTTTGATCCACTGCTTCGTTTTCCCTGTGCATAAAAAGCCCCGTGATTCGCGTGCGCGCGTCATTTTCATTCTGGATGTTACGGAGAACGGACCAGGGCGGTTCCAGCGATAACGCCTGTGGTTTGGTCTGTGGTGGTAAAAACTCAAAATCTCAAAACTCATGGACGATTCTTATCAAGCGTGAGTTGAAACGCACCCAACTCAGCACCTTTAAACTCCTGGATGAGTTGAATCATCGTATGTTTTCTTTTGTTCTCCTTTGTTAAAAACAGTGAATTGACGTTTCTCGCATAAAATATTAGACACTCTTTCATGTATAAGCAATAAATTGCCCCTAAATTAATTTCGAATGCGTTTTAAATCAAAATGATGTTTTGGCAAATGAGCGGAATGATGCGTTTTAGCATTAAAAATTCAAGCGTGGTGCATTCCTTTAAAATCACAGATGATTTCGTTCGCCGGGGAGGGCTCGTTGATTGAGATTTATGAGTGATGATGCGGATGAAATTTTTCGTTATGTAGTGGCGGTCGTGGTGGTGAGGCACATGAGTGGAAATGAATCGGTTCTTTTCAGGACCACCATTATGTTTGGGAGGAAGGTTAGGTTGAAATAATTTTTTGACGTAAACTACGTCTAAGGGGAAGACTCAGATACAGGGTGTAAAACGGAAATTTCCAAATTCGAGACCGTCACGAAATTAGGATAGATTCCAAACGCTAATAGCGTCTTTATCTTTCGATGGATTTTTAATCACTAACTCTGCAGAAGTCAAATAATGGATTGAATCTAATGAATTTTTCCATTACTGCTGCCGATTTAACGCAACAATCTAATGAATTTACTCTCAGTCAAACCAAATTCCTCCAATGAAAAATTTAATGCCCTGAAAAAGACAGATTTCAGATCATGCTGATTCCTAATCACCAACACAACAGCAACCATTCGATAGTCAGAATATCACAAGAGTATTTCACTTAAATGCAGATGCTGGCTCTATGATTTTACCGCTACACTGCAACATATTGCCATCGTTGGATTTTATGTTTTGAATATTGCTTGAAACCAGTTTATTTATTTATCATCAGACTAAGGCCGGAGTGGCCTGTGCTGCACATAAAAGACTTCTCCATTCAGCTCGGTTCATGGCTGCACTTCGCCAACCACGCAGTCTGCGGAGGGTCCGCAAGTCGTCCTCCACCTGATCGATCCACCTTGCCAGCTGTGCACCTCGCCTTCTTGTTCCCGTCGGATCGTTGTCGAGAACCATTTTCACCGGATTACTGTCCGACATTCTGGCTACGTGCCCGGCCCACCGCAGTCTTCCGATTTTCGCGGTGTGAACGATGGATGGTTCTCCCAACAGCTGATGCAACTCGTGGTTCATTCGCCTCCTCCACGTACCGTCCGCCATCTGCAACCCACCATAGATGGTACGCAACACTTTCCTTTCGAAAACTCCCAGTGCGCGTTGGTCCTCCACGAGCATCGTCCAGGTCTCGTGTCCGTAGAGAACTACCGGTCTTATAAGCGTTTTGTAGATACAGTGAACTCTCCCTTACTCGATATTGAAGGGACCATCGAGTTAGGGAGGTATCGAGATACGGAATATATTTATATTTGGCCGAATGCCATTTAGCCGAATAGTTTAAATAGTTGTTCAGAGTGAATAGTGAACAGCGAGAACTGGGAAGTGAGAAATGAGATGTTCGAAATGAGTACAGAATAGTAAGAAGTGAGTACTGAGAAACGGAAGTGAGTATTAAGTAGTGTGATCTGTGCATTAACTTGTGAGTAGTGGGAAGTGAGAAGTGAGATGTGATAGTTGCAAAGTGAGGATAGTGTGATATGAGTAGTAAGATAAACAGAAGCAAAGGGTGAGCAATGAGAGATGATAATTGGGTAATGAGAAGTGAGATGTTGAAAAGTGAGAAGTGAGTGGAGGGACATAAAGCAGACCCCAGACGAGAGATATATTGACAAAACTTTTCTCATCAAACCTTTCATCATACTTGTCTTCAATATTTTCACAGATTAGCCGGCGTGGCCGTAGCTGAAGAAAAATTCAAATTTTTCTTGAATTACTACGAATCAAATAGCGGTATAGCCCACAAAACACGCACACACTCAACCGTCGTCGACTCCTGTGGGCAAACTGCGGAGGCGATAAGGAGAAATATTGAAAAGAATATCTAACTTTTCTGATTTCCATCAATATTTACTTCAATATATTGGGATCGTACTCACAGCATCAATCTTTTTCTTCAATATGCAAAAGTTTGTCAAACTTTTCCTGTCGTCTGGGGTCTGGGGTCGTTCATGTCTTAAATGAAGAAGAAGGAAGACACAACAAGGAAGTTGATAAAAAAGGAGGAAACAGAAAAAAATCGTTTCTCACTTCTCGTTTCAAGGCTCTCAGTTTTCACTTCTTACTGCTCCCTTCTCACACCTCATTTCCCATTACTTACTTCTTACTTCTCTCTTCTTACTTCTCTCTTCTCACCTCCATCTCCCCACTATTCACTTCTCATTTCGCACTTTACACTATTTATTTCTTACTTCGCAAATCTCACTTTTCAGTACTACTTCGTTCTACAACTTCTCCCTTCTCCCGCACTTCTAACTTCTCCCTTCTCACTTCCCACTATTAATTCACCACTACCACTTATCTAGAATTTCTCCCTGCACACTTTTAACTTCTCACTTCTCACTATTCATTTCTCACTTCTCACTTCACACATCTCACTTCTCACTCTATACTTCTCATTTTCACTTTTCACTTCTCACTTATACCTTCATATATCTCACTTCTGACTTCTCATTTCTCACTATTTACTTTTACTTCTAACATATAATTTTCCCTGCTTGCGTTTCACTTCTCATTCCTCATTTCTCAATTCTCACCTCTCACTCATTTTTCATTTCTTCTAATTTCTTCAAATTTCTTCAAATATCGCACTGCTCAATATAAACTTTTCACTTCTCACTATTCATTTCTTTACTTCTTATTTCACACATCTCACTTTTCTCTCCTCCCTTCCAGTTTCTCACTTCTAACTTCTCACTTTTCATTTTTCAATCGCCACTAATCACTTCTTACTTCGCACTTCTCACTCCTCATTTCTCACTTTTCCCATCTCACTTCTCATTTCTTACTTCTAACTTCTTATTTCTCACTTCCCACTTCTCATTCTCATTTCATCGCTTATCACTTTTCACTTCTAACTTCTTATTATATCGTGCATGTAACTGTTTCAGACAACATCGAGTTAGCGAGGTAAAAATACATTGGAAAATTACTTCGACTTAGAGAATATCGAGTAAGGGAGATATCGACTTACGGAGGGAACACAGTATGTTAGATTCAAGGGACTTTGAATTTCATCGAGTAAGGGAAAATATCGAGTTACGGAATATCGAGTTAGGGAGAGTTCACTGTAGTCAGTTTGGTACGGCGACGAACTCTATTCGATCGAAGCGTCTTGCGGAGTCCAAAGTACGTACGATTTCCAGCCACTATGCGTCTCCGAATTTCTCTGCTGGTATCGTTATCGGCGGTCACCAGTGAGCCCAAGTACACGAATTCTTCAACCACCTCGATTTCGTCACCACCGATAGAAACTCGTGGTGGGTGGCTCACATTGACCTCTCTTGAGCCTCTTCCTATCATGTACTTCGTCTTCGACGTGTTGATGACTAGTCCAATCCGTTTAGCTTCGCTTTTCAGTCTGATGTAGGCTTCCTCCATCCTCTCAAAGTTACGTGCCATGATATCAATGTCGTCGGCGAAACCAAATAACTGGACGGACTTCGTGAAAATCGTACCACTCGTGTCAATCACTGCCCTTCGTATTACTCCTCCAAAGCGATGTTGAATAGCAGACACGAAAGACCATCACCTTGCCGTAACCCTCTACGGGTTTCGAAGGGACTCGAGAATGCCTCTGAAACTCGAACTACGCACATCACCCGATCCATCGTCGCCTTGATCAACCGTATCAGTTTATCCGGAAATCCGTTTTCGTGCATTAGCTGCCATAGCTGGTCCCGATCGATTGTATCATATGCGGCTTTGAAGTCGATAAATAGATGATGTGTGGGCACGTTGTATTCGCGGCATTTCTGCAATACCTGACGTATGGCGAACACCTGGTCTGTGGTAGAGCGTTCACCCATAAATCCCGCCTGGTACTGCCCCACGAACTCTCTTGCAATTGGTGTTAGTCGACGGCATAAAATTTGGGAGAGTACCTTGTAGGCGGCGTTCAGCAATGTGATTGCGCGGTAGTTGCTACAATCCAGCTTATCGCCCTTTTGTAGATGGGACACACGACACCTTCCATCCACTCCTGCGGCAGAACCTCATCCTCCCAAACCTTGGTAATCACCCAATGCAGCGCTCTAGCCAGTGCTTCACCACCGTGTTTAAACAGCTCTCCTGGTAGTTGGTCAACTCCAGGGGCTTTGTTGTTTTCAGCCGGCCGATCTCCTCCTGGATTTCCTGGAGATTCGGAGCCGGAAGTCGCATGTCCTGCGCGCGTGCTCCTAGGTTCATTACCATACCGCCACCGTTGTCTGCCATATCGCCATTCAGGTGCTCTTCGTAGTGCTGCCGCCACCTTTGGATCACCTCACGCTCGTTCGTAAGAAGGTTCCCGTTTATGTCCTTACACATATCGGGCTGTGGCACATGGCCCTTACGTGAACGGTTCAACTTCTCATAGAACTTTCGTGCGTTATTAGCGCGGTACAGTTCCTCCGTCTCTTCACGGTCTCGATCCTCCTGCTGGTGCTTTTTCCTCCGGAAAATCGAGTTTTGTCTGTTCCGCGCCCGTTTCTATCGTGCCTCGTTCGCCCTTGTGCGGTGTTGCAGCAATCTCGCCCATGCTGCATTCTTCTCCTCAACTAACTGCTCACATTCGCCGTCATACCAGTCGTTTCTCTGATCCGGAGCCACCGTGCCTAGTGCAGCGGTTGCGGTGCTTCCAATGGCGGATCGAATATCTCTCCAGCCATCTTCAAGAGATGCTGCGCCTAGCTGCTCTTCCGTTGGGAGTGCCACTTCCAGCTGCTGCGCGTAGTCTTGGGCTAGTCTACCGTCTTGTAGCCGCCCAATGTTAAGCCGCGGCGGACGACTCCGACGCGTGTTGATCACCGTCGAGAGTTTTGAGCGCAGACATACTGCGACGAGGTAGTGGTCGGATTCAATATTCGCGCTGCGGTAAGTGCGTACGTTCGTGATGTCGGAGAAGAATTTACCGTCGATTAGAACGTGGTCGATTTGGTTTTCCGTTACTTGATTAGGTGATTTCCATGTGGCCTTGTGGATATTCTTACGGGGGAAGAAAGTGCTTCGGACTACCATTCCGCGGAAGGCTGCAAAGTTTATGCATCGTTGGCCGTTGTCGTTCGATACGGTATGCAGACTATCCGGTCCGATGACCGGTCTATACATTTCCCTCCTTCCTACCTGAGCGTTCATGTCACCGATGACGATTTTGACGTCCCGCAGTGGGCATCCATCGTATGTCTGCTCCAGCTGCGCATAGAACGCTTCTTTCTCGTCGTCGGATCTCCCTTCGTGTGGGCAGTGCACGTTGATGATGCTATAGTTGAAGAAACGACCTTTTATCCTCAGCTTGCACATCCTTGCGTTGATTGGCTGCCACCCAATCACGCGTTGGCGCATCTTTCCCAGCACTATGAAGCCGGTTCCCAGCTCGTTGGTGGTGCCACAGCTTTGGTAGAAGGTAGCCGCTCGATGCCCGCTTTTCCACACTTTCTGTCCTGTCCAGCAGATTTCCTGCAGCGCTACGACATCGAAGTTGCGGGGATGTAATTCATCGTAGAATATCCTATCGCAACCTGCGAAGCCTAGCGACTTGCAGTTCCATGTTCCAAGCTTCCAATCGTGATCCTTTATTCGTCGCCTAGGTCGTTGCCGATTGTATCGAGTCGTATTATCTTCTATGTCGTTCGTAATAGTTGTTTTTAAAGGCGGCTTATTGGGCCTGCGCAAACCTCCTGTCTCGTCGGAGGGCCGTCGTGTCAGGGCTGTTTAGCGTCCCACCTAACACCAGGACTTGGGCTTGTGCGCTTTGAGCGGCACACGGTCGCTTTGGCGGAGCCTACTTGCGGATACATGCAGCTTTTTATAGAGGTTTAACAGGGCCCACTGTCAAACCCCACCACATCCTAGGCAGGCGCCACAACTCGCAGATGACCTGGGGAGGGATCGTCAAGCCCTTGGACATAGTTCCTGCTGCCCCTCGAAACCAGTGTTGCCTCAAAAGTAGTCAAAAGAACAATTTTGTAATATTCATGAATGATGAGACTTGCTAGGTTCTTCATTTCACCAAACGGTTTTACGTAGTTTACGTCGGGCGGTCGTGTCTTGTACACAACCCTTATGATTTTTAACAATCAAATTGTTAGAATTCAAGAGAACATGCTTCCACCGAATTTTTTAAAGAGAATTTCCACGTGGAATTCTTCGAACTTCTTTCTAGAAGAATTCTCATTAGGGATTCATAATTGAACAAACTGCTAAAGGATTATCTGAAGGAACTTTCGGATGAATTCTTAATGGAGCTTTTGGAGGAATTCCTGAAGGACCTTCTGGAAGACTCCTGAAGGATTTTTTCGGAGAAATTCCAAAGGATTTTCTGAAGGAACTTCCGGATAAATTTCTGACGGAACTAACAGAGGAACTTCCGGAGGAGTTCCTGGATGAACTTAAGAAGAAATTCCTGTAGAAACTTCAGAATGAATTCCGATGAATTCTTGTAGAAATAAATGAATTTCCGGTGGAATTCCTGAAAAAACTTTTGAAGAAACTTCCGGAGGAATTCCTGGTGGAAGGAAGTTCACGATAAATTCTTAATAACATGGAACTTCTTGAGGTATTGCTGCAGAAATTACCTAAAGAAATCCAGGAGGAAATAACAGAGAAATTCCAGAGTATTCTTCCAAAAGGCATTCTTGGAGCACTTCCAAAGGAAATCCTGGAGAAACGTTCGGAAGAGTTCCTGGAAGAACTGCTGAAGAAATTCGTGAAGGAACTACCGGAGGAATTTCTGGAGGAACTTCTGGGGGAACTTGCGAAAGAATACTTGCATGAACTGAATTCTGGACGAACTTACGGAGGAGCTCCTACAGGAAATTCTAAAGGAATTCCTGGATGATTTTTCGGAAAAATTCGTGAGGAATTTTCAGGGTCTATCTCATTTGGAGGATTAAAATTTAAAGTGACAGTTCGAAAATAAAAAAAAATCACTCGATCATAAGAATGGCTGGACATAGCAATAGGACATCAATGAAAAATGTGTTGATATCTGTCAAAAGCAATCTTGCTCTGCTAGTAGGGTTTTTCGATAATTATTGAAATGACACTTTTTTACACAAGTTTAATTTCAGTTTAATTCTCCAAATGAATGTTCAATGATATTTCTAGTAAAATTACTAAAGGAATCCAAGGAAGAATTTTACTAGAGTGTGTAACAAGTTTCCTCTGAATTTTCTACTAATTCTTTAATTAAAATTCCACCATGTCCACGATTATACTGAATTTTCAATTTCAACTCTTTTTGATTTAGACGAGAAATTCCTCATAATTTTCATCATAAATCCTCCTTATTTTATATGAAAAATTCTTCTAAATTTTCACTGAAAACTCTTTTAAAAATCCACGGAAAATTCGAAGAGTTGTTTCACAAAATCTATTTTCATTCTTGATGGGTATTCAGAGGAATGTTTCATGGAAATGTCGAAAAGATCACATGAATTCAGAAGAAATCTAGAAAATTCTGGATCTAGCTAAACGGTTGAATAGATAAAATCAAGTCATACAAGAATTTAATCTAGTTTTGCCGTTTAAAATAAATTAGATCCACCATTGCGTTCCGATGTAATGATCGAAATACCTCTTTAAAGACCCGTTGAAAACGCCGCCACTGCCAAGGAAATTTTAAACGAATGCTGCCTTCGGGATATTTTAAACATCATACAACTCAAAGTTAAGCTGACTCGGAGAGCCACTACACACCGTGTTATTTTTCCTATCTTTTGTCTCTTTCTAGCATTGTCACCTCGTAACTTTGGAGCGGCGTATTTCGGTTTTCAATTGTTTGATGTAACTGTAAATGTATCAGCATGTAGATTGCGAGTAAGCACGCACCGATAATACTTTTTCAAAATCGTATTGCGAGAAGATTGAAAAATTCGAACCGAGGTCCGACGGTCGACTGTCGGAAAGCTATTCCGCAAACGTCAAATCACTTGTTGCACGGTAAACAATTTTGGTTTATTTTTTCGGTGAGAATGTTGATTATTAAAATCAACGGGAATATGCAACTTTAAAATAATGTTACATGCCGCCATATTTTTTAAATAAGTTTTATGATACTTTGAAGGCATTTTGTCATATATTTATGTGATTTAGAAACATTTTAGATTTCTCGAATATTCTTGATATCAAGAAATATCAACACTTTTCGTACAGTGCATGCCATTTTGAAGTTTCCGACACTCAGTCTGCTTCTTCTTCTTTCCTCCGCAAAATTAGAATTTTTCTCTTTTCTCGCAATATTTGTTGAAGAAAAAAAAGCATTCAATGATGAACATGGTGACGATTTGATGATTGTTTGTGCTTCCCGTGTCACCTTAAGTGCGTTTGACGTTTAAAATGTGATGCAGTTATCAACCGGCTAGTGAAAATGTATTTTTGAGTTTGAGATTTTAATCCCGAGAGTAGTCGCCGAATTTATAAGTAAGTAATAAAATTGCTGATGTCATATTAGCTCGTCGATAGAAAATCCTTCCGCACGCGATGGCATATGAGCGAATCAAACCACCTTCCTTTTGCCAATGGAGATATATCAGCTTCCACAATGATATTCTTCCCTCCCCCTTCATACGGGAGCTTGGCAGAAGGAAGGTCGTGCGATATGTGCCATCACAAATATTGCCCTCCGCTCGCTTTCAAATCGACTTCTATAAAAACATTCTTCATGCCTGCCGTATCCTAACGGAACTATCAATTCTATACTTTCGCCTCTAATTCTATCATGGAAATGTACGTCTAAGTTTGGAAGATGATATTAGCATTTCCATATCATAATAAAATTGTATTTTAAATACATTCGCTGGCTTTTGTTTGTCTTTAAATATCTTCAAAGAAGTAGATAAGTCTTCAAATATTTTGAAAAGCCTTCAAATATTTTGAAAAGCCTTCAAATATTTTGAAAAGTCTTCAAAATGTCTTCACGAAATAAATGTCTTCACAGAAATTCAAATGTCTTCAAATCGAAGACATGTCTTCAAATCTGGCATCTCTGCTCCGGAGACTTATGTCGAATTCGTTTTTAAAAAGTTCCAACCTAGGTTGGAACCAGTTCCAACCTAAGTGCTGTCAAAGTGTTTTTTTATTCGCTCAGGTTGGAACTAGGTTCGCACTAGTTCCAACCCCAAAGCTGTCGGGTTCGCACTGTGTTGTTTCACGGTTTCGCTCCAGGTTCACCAATACAACTGCATTTCAACTGTCAAAACCATATGGGTGGAATAAACAAGCCGAAGGGAAATACAAACCAGAGTAAAAACGAAATGCATTAAATAAAGAATGCGAATCAAAAGCCGTTTTACGGAAATTTTTTATTCCCCGTGATATTTGTCTACGTTTGCATTATAATTAAATTCCCTTAGGACTTTTTGCAGTAATGCCAGGGCCAGGATAATTTGTTTTGAACGGAAATATTATGAGCCTTCGATAATTCAACTTGCAAATTGTTCTAAATTTCCCCCATTAATTATTTATTTAAGTAGTTCATCAAAAAATCATACGGAAATTCTTCAAAGAATTCTTATAATTCTTTCTGGTATTCCTCCTTGAAGTCTTGTATGCATTCCATTGCGAATTCTTCCAAGAATGCATTAGAGCAATATTTTAGGCATTCCTTCATAATTTTTTTCCAGAAGTTCATCTGGAAATTCCTCGAGTTCCTACGAAATTTCTTCCAATAATTTCTCTGGAAGTTACTCCAGGAATTCTTCTGGAAGTTCCTCCAGGAATTCCTCCGGAAGTTAATCCAGGAATCCCACCAGCTATTCTTCCAGGTATTCCTCCGAAAGTTCCTCCAGAAATTTCTCCGGAAGTTCTTTCAGAAATTCCTCCGGAAATTTTTCACGAAATTCCATCATCATTTCCATCATTTTCCCGGATGTTCTTTCGGAAGCTCTTTCAGGAATTGCTCCGAAAGCTCCTCCACGAATTTCTCGGGAGATATTTCTGGAGGGATTTCCTGAGAAATTTCTGGAGGGACTTCCGAAGGAATTTTTGGAGGAACTTCCGGAGGAAAACCTGGAGGAACAGCTGGTGGGATTCCTGGATGAACTTCCGGAGGAATTCTTGGAGGATTTTCCTGAGAAATTCCTGAAGGAAGTTCTAGAGGAATTCCTGGAGGAATCTCTGGAGGAACTTCCGGAAGATTCCCTGGAGGAACTTCCAGAGGAATTTCTGGAGGAACTTTCGGAGGAATTCTTGGAGGAACTTCCAGAGGAATTCCTGGAGGAACCACCGCAAGAATACCTGGAGGAAATTCAGGAGGAACTTCCGGAGGAATTCCTGACGGTACTTCTGGAGGAATTCCTAAATGAATTTGAGTAGGATTTCGTGAATGAATTTCCAAATGATTTACCGAAGGAACTTCCGGAAGAAGTTTTGAAGTATTTTTGGGAGGAATTCATGAAGAAATTTTCAAAGGAATTCCTGAAGGAATGTTCCAAAGATTTTCTGAAGGAACTTCCGAAGAAAATTTCCTAAGGAACTTCGGAGCTTTCCTAACGAACTCCCGAGTTCCGAACGTAACTTCAGGAAGAAGAGGAACTTCTGAATAGATTCCTGATTCCAAAGGAATACCTGAAAAAACATCCGGAGGAATTCCGGAAAGAAACTCCGAGTAAATGCCTGCAAGAACTTGCGGAGGAATTCCTGAAGAAGCGAAAAGGAATAGAGAATCTGGGGTAGATATCAATCCAAAAGCAAATTTCGTAATTCGCGAAAATCAGTGCGCGTACTTGATCATTTTTATCATGATCTGATTCGTTGTGGTCCACAAACTGTCAGTGCACTGGTAAAGTCCGGTATGGTGTCGATCATATGTTTCGAATCAAAACAAACACGATGCCACGCACACCACCATATCCAATGACAGATGGAACTGAAAACGTTTTTTTATTCAGGGTTCGGGTTGGCACTGACCCAGGTTTAAAAACGAATTCGACATTAATGAGTGCTCTTTCACCCGGCGCCACACTCGCATGTGTTTTTGCTTTGCTCTTCATCACTCTGTTTGTTTGGGCCTCTGCTTCATTTTCGCTTCCCCTCATTCGTGAGGATACGAACGCAGCATTTTGCTAATGATGATTTTATTTAACTCTAGCGAGTTTGAGGAGTTTTATCAAGCCTGAGTTAGAGCATCTCCACCTAAACGAGTTGGAAAACAACAATTCGCAGAATATGTCGACGTCTGCCTGTGTTCACTGTGCGAGACCAGTTAAGAAGGAGAATTCCGTCATTTGTATGGTTTTTTGCGAAAAAGGGTTCCACCTGAAATGTACGGCTTTGCCGACGACGCCTACGAAGCTCAACAAGCCATTTGTGAAGATTGGTCATAAAAGCCCAAACCTTGTGTGGATGTGCGATGAGTGTGCGAAGTTGATGAAGATGAAGAGATTCAAATCGGCCGTCTCGTCATTCAGTGACGCAATCAATGCGATCACTGGAAGACAAGAATCTGTTCATAACGAGATCAAAAAGCAACTGGCTAGACAAGGACAATAGATCGCGTAGCTCTCGAAACGCATCTCGCCATCGACTCCGGCTAGAGTACCTGGCAGTTTCCGACAACCCCCCTCGCAACCTCCGTCGAAAAGACGTCGTGACGATGACGCGGCTAACAGTAGATGCATAAGTCGAGACCGCTTTGCGATTTGGGCGTAACTTATTTTGTAAACAAACATTGGAAGGCGAATTCCGGCTAAAACAAGCATTTCATGAGGTATGGATCAGACAGATTAAGCTTTCCTCTTCCAGATAAGGGAATTAGTTTAGGATGAAAACGCTTACATTCTCCGGAATCCATTAAGCATTGTTTGTTTACAAAATAAGTTACGCCCAAATCGCAAATCAGTCCCGAAGTATTAGATTGCTAATGTCGCTCCTGTTCGTGTGACTAATATCTAGGTCACTTTGATCTGGCAGCCAAAGTACCGGTACTACAAGTGTCAAACCAATGTTGATAATGAAACAAAACATGCACTCCAACACAATGCATAACAAACCGACAAGTTACGCTTGTGGAAGCATATTTTGGCAAAATACTTTTAATGACTACAGCGCCACTAGCGTTCTAGTACTCATGCTTCTACTCGGCTAACAATCAGCAGTTTCTTGGTGGAACTAAGATCGTGACTGACGCCAGTGTAATCACTGTTCCTGAACCCGTCGAGTTGTTTTGGGTCTACCTCTCTCGTATCCATCCAAGCGAGAAATGGTAGAAAAAATGGTAAAGGAATGTCTGCCTGGTGCAGATACTGTTGAGGCCGTCCCGCTGGTACGACTAGGAGCCGACACGAGTCTTATGACCTTTATCTCGTATAAAATCGGAATCGATCCAAGGTTCCGCGAAATGGCATTAAATACCGATACTTGGCCTAAGGGAATTCTGTTCCGGGAGTTCGAGGATCATTCCTCAAGAAAATTGTGGCTTCCCCGTCCGGACACTCCTACGATCATGATCTCCGACTAAATTGGAACATCGCCGTTTTCAACTCCTGCGTCCGGAGTAGATTTGACTTGCTAAATGCTAGCAGCCTCCGGCGCAACCTGTTACCTGTAATATCGCACTATTAATTGATCCATTCTCTCCGTTCCTGTATGCCAAAACGCACCGCCTGTTGCCCTATGGGAGGCCACTCGATCCAGTACGCTAGCTCCTTCTTGCCTGCACAATCGCACTGTTTCCTGCCATCAGAGTCGTTCTGGCTTTGCTATCGAGTTTGGTGTAGGGGTCTCCCAACCATCTTTCTCAGGCAAGTATGCAATCTGTGACAATATTTCTTCGCCTGATCCGCTCCCGTGTTCCAGCGCAACTTTCAATTCCACTGTACCTTCAAGCGGCAGATCCAGTTTTCTTCATCCGGAGTGGAGAATTTATGTCAAAATTATTACAGATAATGTTATTTGTAACACATATTAATATATTTGTGATATAACTTTGCTATGACAAACAGGTCGGGTAGCTTATTATCGAGTTAATGGGCTCGTTTGCCTTTTCAGGTGACTGATTGTAGCTTCCCGACCCATGAAAAAGACGTTCATTTAAGTAGAAACACTGATCTCTAATCTGATTTCAATTGAAGTAAATATCCTTCGAAATTGTATCCACACATGTATTGAAAGCTAAATTGGTCACGTAATTCTCATTGATTCGTTTGTAGGAATAGCATACCGCATCCTACCGCAATTGTCTGTATAAGTTTAACATTATCCCATATGCATAATTAACTGGTAGGGGCAGCACAAAATTAACTACGACTGGTCACACAAGACAACATTCAGCAGTGCGTATGTGCGTATATGTACCACACGTGATCACCAATATGCCTTTGGAAATTTGGCGTAAAATTTCCTTACAAAGCAGATACTGTTCTAATCTTGATATATCGCGCACTTACCTGCATTAAAAAAAATGAAAGCCCTAAAATCTGGAACTGAATTCTTGTTGGTCATTTTATGCGTTCTACATATTTAATTAAATATTCCCCAGGTACGGAATAATTTTGACTATTCGATCCACGGGAGCGTTTTGCAACAACAACCCCAGTAATGTTACCAATTCCGGAATCGGATGAATGATACAACCACTCAGATTTGCTGCGCCACATCCATTCAGAGTTGTTGTTAGATGTACCAAATGCCTATATGTATATGTATATTGTCGATGCGATACAACTAACCCGAAACGACGTCCTACAAATCCCACTCGAAGCAGAACAAAATCCTCCTATATAAAATTAGCAACTGGTCTGCTCTCAATGCCGCGATTTATTTCTACATTGGCCAGTTTAGTTGAAATGCAATTTTCCCATTTCCGACACAACCCACCACATATAGATTTCACAAAATATGGTTACTCATGGCTTTGGGGGTTCTCTATCAAGTTTCGCTGGCGCGTGTTCCGCAGCATATAGCTTTTCTGGCTGTTTACCTCATCATTTCCACTACCACGTGCAGCAGCCTTACAAAAAATTCCTCCGAATTTAGAGTGCGTCAGACCACGCGCACTAGTCCACAAACAATGTGGCCATCGTATCTGAATCGGGCTGCCGTTGTTAAGGGGAGAACCCACCGTGCCGTAGCCCGCAGTCAAATTGATCAGATTGAAAGGTTTTTATTTAATTATATACCAAAAATAAACCAAAGTGAGGCCAACCTCCAAAGTTTTAAATGCAGTAGTAGAAATGCTTCTATAGCAGATCATTTGTAAAACTTTTTCGTACCCTTTCACCAAAATTCATAAAAAAACAAATCTCAAAACTATTATAAATTAGCACGACGAATGCGATATTATTCCTAGGTGTTACAGCTATGTATCATGCCTGGAAGTATCACTAAAGTGATCAATTTGTCCCTGGATTACGGTACCAAAGATAAACACTCAACGGAATCCAAAGCTGAATTGAATTCTCGATGAGTGGATTTTCCAACCTCTCGTTGAGCATGTTTCCAGGAAAGACTAGGAGGCAGGCGCCAGCAGCTTTAGCAATCAATCAATTTGACCATTGAAGAGCGACGTCCTCCGGTGGGCCAAAGCAAAAACACCATAAATAGGAGCGAAATAACAACGCCCACAATATTGGACACAACGTTATTGCTTGGGTTTGACCGTGGTGCGAACGTGTGCTGTCGGTAGTTCAATGGCTTCCTGTATTTATTTTTTTCTAATCACTACGAAGATGCTTTTTTATTCAATAGATGTAGGTTTGCAGAGCTCTTCTGCGTGGCTCCGTACGAGTACCTCTTCAAACCATTATTTTGGGTTTACATTTTGGAATTTTCTTGTGCCTATAATTTAGTAAAAGCTTTATTTTTGTAGGGAAGAGATGGCCAATTGCGTTCCTCAAGCAAACATTTGAATTTGAAAATTCATCTAAACTTTGAATTAAAAGCCAAAAGTATTCCTATAAAACTATTTATTTTGAATTGTTGTATTTTTTATCAATATAAAACGATGCAAATGTGCTACACCGAGTCCAATATGCGCCACTACAGAAAGATAATCAAACAGTCCTGAAACTCACAGGAAGTTCAAGCAAATTTTCTATTCATGTTTCTACATAAATAATAACTGATTAAATAAAAACAATATTCGGGGGATTGCCGTATGCCAATAACTTTTTTCAACAGTTATTAAACAATTATTGGTGATGTATGATGCATTTGTGACGATTAAAGAATCATATAACTTTGTCTAACACATCATTGCATTAAATATTAAATGTGGGACATAAGAGCGAAATAACGAAATGTCACGACGGTAATAAGGCATGGAAGCTTTCTTTAAGAGGCCCTGAAACCTGCTTTCAAGAGGAATGCTTCCTTTCAAGAGGCCCGGAAGCCTCCTTTCAGGAAACTATAAAGCTTCTATTCAAGAGAGTTAGAAGCCTTCTTACAAAAAGCTCGGAATGCTCCTTTCAAAAGGTTCGGAAAGTTCCCTTCAAAATGCTCAAAAAGGCTTTAAAATCAAAAGGATTCAAAGCCTCTTTTTAAAAGCTCGGAAAGCTACTTCAAGAGGCTTGGAAGGCTCTTTTCAAGTGTCCCGGAAGCCTGCTTTCAAGAGGCCCAGAGGCCAAATTTTAAGAGGCCCGGAAGCCTCCTTTCAATAAGCTCGGAAGACTCTTTTGAAGAGTGTCGGAAGCCTTTTTTCAAGTGGCCCGGAAGCCTGCTTTCTAAAGACCCAGAAGCCTAGTTTTGAGAGTCTAGGAAGGTTTCTTTCAAAAGCCTAGGAAAGCCTTCTTTCAAGAGGCTCAGAAGCCTCATTTCAAGAGGTCCAGTAGTCTGCTTTCAAAAGGCCCTGGAGTCTCTTTTCTAGAGGCCCGGATGACTCCTTTCAGAGGCCTGGAAGCTTCGTTTTAAGAAGATCGGAAGCCTCCTTTTAAGCCTTCTTTTGAAAAGCTCGGAATGCCCCTTTCAAGAGACTCGGAAGGTTCCTTACAAAAGGCTCGGAAAGCTTCTACCAAAAGGTACGTAAGCCTACTTTTAGGAGGCTCGAAAGTTTACTTTAACCCTCCAAGCCCAGGGACGGATTTTTTTTTTCAAATGGCCCGCATTCAGCACCTGATGGTCGGAATACTTTGCGGTTTCGTTTGTACTCAATGTGAATAGCTATATTTTTGCCACGATACATTTTCATATCGAAATTTTTGTTCAGGTCCGAGTTATTGCTAAAAATAAGTGTGCGCGGGGGTGTTTTTTCCTGTAATTCGAACATTTCTTCAATATTCTGTGTTCATGCCCAAAATTTATCAAATCAAGCATCAAACCAACCCAAAAAGAAATTTGTAAAGATTTTTAGTCGATTCCGATGTTTTCACCATTTGAGTAGGGCAGGATTGACTGAATTCAGGGCTGCATTCAGGGGTTACAATCCCAAGTAACATTTCAAGTTTTATTCCGCTCTAGAAATGGTTTTCAAGATCGAATTACAAGAACTGACAATAAAACCCATTACTACAGGATTACCTTCTGATGACCACTATAAGAGTAAGATATGTCCAAGTGGCCCTCTCTAGATTACCACTATAAACCTCTTATAAGAGTATATAAAAATCCGTTTCAAGCCGCCCGCAAAAAAGGGAATTTGGCTGCGGCAGCTGTCAAAAATTCGCTTTGAAAAAAGAGAAAAAAAATCTTGCAAACAAATAATAACAAACTAAAGTGTTGATGAAAATCATGATGAGGATGACTACAAAATAATACTTTTTTAAAGTTTTTTCTCCAATGTACTTTCATGGAAATGAGGTGCGCGCTCAATTTCATGGTGAAAGCTAGTGCAAAAATTAGATTAAGCACTACGCGCCTGCAAAATAATATAGTTTTGGGCAATGAATTTAAAATTATTATAATATCAATAACGTAAATCTTCACTAAACTAATTGATATTACACCCAGATATGTTTGTTTTTTATACCCTTTACCAAAAACGTATCTTTTGCGGCGAAAATACCGTCTAATCATAAATTCCAGTGATAAATTTCACTGACTTGAAGATGGTTCTCCATTTCCAATATGGCCATCATAGGTTTCGATCAGAAAAATGTTGCTCTTATTAAACACCGTTATAAACCCTTTGCAATGTAAATATTCTTATTGCGGTTATTCATTTGACCACATTACGACCCAAAATTATGGCTTTGATCAAGCTTTGAAAATTGGACTTATCATGCTCTTCGTTACAACCGTAGAGCTGCTAACAAGACCAGTCGGCATTTGACGTTTGAAGCTTTTCGAACAGATTTATCAGAGGTTTATTGATAGCAATAAGATCGCCAATAAATCTGAGCAACTAGCCGTCATAAATCCGCTATAAGAATTAAATAAATCTAACAAGCATGTAAATTGTTACTTGGGAATGGTAGAGTATGGGCTAAAAGTTAAATTACAATGAAATTTGCATGCGGTAATAAGCATGCCGCTTCATAAACTTTACAAATCAGGAGTTTCAAATATTTCATTTTCAATTGAAATGAACCTTCTGAAATTCTTATTAGGGTCGGATGTAGGGGTTAAAATGGGGGTGATCAGGGGCCATATTACCAATTGCAATGAAACTGGGCATGCGACTGCTCAAACTTTATGAAAACACATCAGGAGCTTGAAGAACTATGTTTGAAAATTGACCTTCTGAAATTTTGACCAGGGCCGGATTGAAGGGTGAAAATGGGGAGAGCAGGAGCCATATCACCAAATGCAATGAAACTGGGCATGCGACTGCTCGAACATCATGAAAACACATAAGGAGCTCAAAGAATTCTGCTTGAACTTGAATCTGCTCTTATAGAAATTTCAGGAATTTTTTGGAAATTCCTTCAGGAATTCCTCCGGAAACTCCTCCAGAAATTCTTCCGGAAATTGCTCCAAAAATTCCTCCGGTAATTCCTCCAGGAATTCTTACAAAAGTTCCTCCAGGAATTCCTCCGAAAATTCCTCCAGAAATTCCACCGGAAATTCCACCGGAAATTCCTCCAGATATTCTTCAGGAAACTCTTCCAGGAATTCCTCCAAAAGTTCCTCCAGGAAACCCTCTGGAAGTTTCTCCAGGAATTCCTCTAAAAGTTCCTCCAGGAATTCTTCCGGAAGTTCCTCCGTTCCTCCAAAAATTTCCCCCGCAGTTCCTCCAGGAATTCCTTCCGAAGTTCCTCCAGAAATTCCTTCGGAAGATCGTCCAGCAATTCCTTCGGAACTTCCTCCAGGAATTCTTTCGGAAGTTCCTCCAGAAATTCCTTCGGAAGTTCCTCTAGAAATTCCTTCGAAAGTTCCTCCAGAAATTCCCTCGGAAGTTCCTCCAGAAATTCCTTCGGAATTTCCTCTAGGAATTCCTCCGGAAGTTCCTCTAGGAATTCCTCCGGAAGTTCCTCCAGGAATTCCTCCGGAAGTTCCTCCAGGAATTTCTTCGGAAGTTCCTCCAGGAATTCCTCCGGAAGTTCCTCCAGGAATTCCTTCGCAAGTTCCTCCAGGAATTCCTTCGGAAGTTCCTCCAGGAATTCATACGGAACATGCTCCAGGAATTCCTCAGGACCATCCTCCAGGAATTCCTCCGGAAGTTCCTCCAGGAATTCCTCCGGAAGTTCCTCCAGGAATTCCTCCGGAAGTTCCTCCAGGAATTCCTCCGGAAGTTCCTCCAGGAATTCCTCCGGAAGTTCCTCCAGGAATTCCTCCGGAAGTTCCTCCAGGAATTCGTCCGGAAGTTCCTCCAGGAATTCGTCCGGAAGTTCCTCCAGGAATTCCTCCGGAAGTTCCTCCAGGAATTCCTCCGGAAGTTCCTCCAGGAATTCCTACGGAAGTTCCTCCAGGAATTCCTACGGAAGTTCCTCCAGGAATTCCTACGGAAGTTCCTCCAGGAATTCCTACGGAAGTTCCTCCAGGAATTCCTACGGAAGTTCCTCCAGGAATTCCTACGGAAGTTCCTCCAGGAATTCCTACGGAAGTTCCTCCAGGAATTCCTCCGGAAGTTCCTCCAGGAGTTCCTCCGGAAGTTCCTCCGGAAGTTCCTCCAGGAATTCCTTCGGAAGTTCCTCCGGAAGTTCCTCCAGGAATTCCTTCGGAAGTTCCTCCGGAAGTTCCTCCAGGCATTCCTCCGGAAGTTCCTCTAGGAATTTCTCCGAAAGTTTCTACAGTCATTCCTCCGGAAGTTCCTCCAGGAATTCCTTCGGAATATCCTCCAGGAATTCCTCCGGAAGTTCCTACAGGAATTCCTCCGGAAGTTCCTCCATGAGTTCCTCCGGAACACGCTCCAGGAATTTCTTCGGAAGTTCCTCCAGGAATTCCTTCGGAAGTTCCTCCAGGAATTCCTTCGGAAGTTCCTCCAGGAATTCCTCCGGAAGTTCCTCCAGGAATTCCTCCGGAAGTTCCTCCAGGAATTCCTCCGGAAGTTCCTCCAGGAATTCCTCCGGAAGTTCCTCCAGGAATTCCTCCGGAAGTTCCTCCAGGAATTCCTCCGGAAGTTCCTCCAGGAATTCCTCCGGAAGTTCCTCCAGGAATTCCTCCGGAAGTTCCTCCAGGAATTCCTCCGGAAGTTCCTCAAGGAATTCCTCCGGAAGTTCCTCAAGGAATTCCTCCGGAAGTTCCTCCAGGAGTTCCTCCAGGAATTCCTCCGGAAGTTCCTCCAGGAATTTCTCCGGAAGTTCCTCCAGGAATTCCTCCAGAACTTCCACCAGGAATTCCTCCGGAAGTTCCTTCAGGAATTCCTCCGGAAGTTCCTTCAGGAATTCCTCCGGAAGTTCCTTCAGGAATTCCTCCGGAAGTTCCTCCAGGAATTCCTCCGGAAGTTCCTCCAGGAATTCCTCCGGAAGTTCCTCCAGGAATTCCTCCGGAAGTTCCTCCAGGAATTCCTCCGGAAGTTCCTCCAGGAATTCCTCCTGAAGTTCCTCCAGAAATTCCTCCGGAAGTTCCTCCAGGAATTCCTCCGGAAGTTCCTCCAGGAATTCCTCCGGAAGTTCCTCCAGGAATTCCTCCGGAAGTTCCTCCAGGAATTCCTCCGGAAGTTCCTCCAGGAATTCCTCCGGAAGTTCCTCCAGGAAATCCTCCGGAAGTTCCTCCAGGAATTCCTCCGGAAGTTCCTCCAGGAATTCCTCCGGAAGTTCCTCCAGGAATTCCTCCGGAAGTTCCTCCAGGAATTCCTCCGGAAGTTCCTCCAGGAATTCCTCCGGAAGTTCCTCCAGGAATTCCTCCGGAAGTTCCTCCAGGAATTCCTCCGGAAATTCCTCCAGGAATTCCTCCGGAAATTCCTCCAGGAATTCCTCCGGAAATTCCTCCAGGAATTCCTCCGGAAGTTCCTCCAGGAATTCCTCCGGAAGTTCCTCCAGGAATTCCTCCGGAAGTTCCTCCAGGAATTCCTCCGGAAGTTCCTCCAGGAATTCCTCCGGAAGTTCCTCCAGGAATTCCTCCGGAAGTTCCTCCAGGAATTCCTCCGGAAGTTCCTCCAGAAATTCCTCCGGAAGTTCCTCCAGGAATTCCTCCGGAAGTTCCTCCAGGAATTCCTCCGGAAGTTCCTCCAGGGATTCCTCCGGAAGTTCCTCCAGGAATTCCTCCGGAAGTTCCACCAGGAATTCCTCCGAAAGTTCCTCCAGGAATTCCTCTGAAAAATCCGAGGAATTCCTGGAGCAATTTTTTCGGATTTCTCAGAAGGGAGGAACTTCCGGAGGAATTCTTGGAGGAACTTCTGGAAGAATTCTTGCAAGAACTTCCCAAGGAATCCCTGGAGGAATTTCCGGAGAAATTCCTGACATTTCTGGACGAGTAGTTTCAAGTTCAAGCCGAATTCTTGAAGCTCCAGATGTGTTTTCATGAAATTTGAACAGTTGCATCATAGATATAATAATCAAGATGTTGGGGTCAGAACAAATTAGTACTTATTTTATGGTTCCATGTACTAAGATTTCGGTACCCAGTGAAATAAGGCGACGCTTCAAAATAAATTTGGTAAAACTAAGCAATCCTTCTACTTAAATTTGAATTTGTTCTAATTTTCAACCGTTGTCATGGGTTTAATTAGATTTGTTTGTTTATCATTTCCCGATCGATGTCGGTTGAGTATTTTGGAGACATGTTGTAGATAAATTTATTATTTTCTTCGCATTTTAATAATTCTGTTTTCTTTTAGGTAATTTCATATAAAAATCGGGACAAACTTTCAAACACTTCCGAATAAGTAAAAGACTAAAGCGGTTTGCGGGCGCACGTGATTTCGCTTGAAGGGGCAGCAGGGACTATGTCCAAGGGCTTGACGACCCCTCCCCATGGCCACTGCGAGTTAGGGGGCCTGCCTAGGATGTGGTGGGGTTTGACAGTGGGCTCTGTTAAACCTCTACAAAAAGCTGCTTGTGTCCATAAGCAGGCCCTATCAAACCCAGTCAACACATGAACGTATATGGTGTCGTGTAGGATGCTGAAGTGCAGGCGATAGAGGTACTTTTCCTCACAACATGTATGTATATCGTCTAACAACATGTATGTATATCGTCTCCAATTTAGCATCTTGTATTGCACCATGTGCGATTTTATGTAGACTGGGAAGCGACCGTGTGCCGCTCAAAGCGCACAAGCCCAACACGAGTGCCAACCGGCACATCAGGATTAATACCAGTGAGATCCTGATTACGGTATACTGGTCAAGGCAAGTGACACACACGCGCGCGCGAAAGTAATGCAAAATAAACGACATGTAAAATGAACGTAAATTTACATTCTTACTTAACGTCAAATAGAGATAAAATAAGGGTTGCTGAATAACATTAGCTTTCCGATTACTATCAATTATTTTCAATCCCGTTTCTTTTTTACTTTTCTTACGTTAATGAAATGATAACGCGGGCGCCTAATCCGAAATTCAAATGAATAATCGCTCACTTTGAGCGATTGATTGTTTATTCTCGCGAAGAATGAACAATTGAACAAATTAAGGAAATGCTAATACTGCTGTGTAGAAGTTTCATAAGTCACATCACTTTCCATGGTGAATCCCGATCTATGTTACTGATTACCCCACCCAACTAACATTACTTCCTTCCAGTGGTAAATGTGGAGATGCAGAGGTATTCTCGGTCTCTAGTAGCAACAATTACCACACACTCACATTCCCTCCCTTTCCCAACTGACTGTAAGGACTTGGCCGGCGCCGTTATTGATCAATATTTGCGAGCTGCTGAAACGTGCACTTCGAGAATAGTTGGTAAATCCCAACCACTATTTACTTGGATCGTAGTGCAATTTGCACCAGTTCTGATCAATCACGGAGTAGCAACCATTGATATGTACAGTCAGTCTAAGCTAAGCTAAGCTAAGCTTGCGGGCGCACGTGATTTCGCTTGACGACAGTGTAAATCTGCGTTCTTTTCCTGCGAAAATAATGAATAAGTAAAGGAAATATCTTTGGAGACAAATTTTTGAAAATAGTTGAACTCCGGCAAAATATTCAGAGTTTTCCTAAAAAAAACGTTAAACAATTTCGGCATTTTTTGACGTAGGACTACGTCTGTGTTTTCTATATTGGGGTACACTTTGCGATTGCGAAAATCGGGGACCGTCACGAAAATATGATAGACTTTAAACTTTAATATCTAAGCCGTTTCTCGATGGATTTTCAATTTTTTTGGACCATTCGATCAAGGATGAGTCAACGCTTCTTTGTATTTATTTGAAAATACAGATTTTTAACTATTTATTATCGAAAATTTTTAAAAAGTTTGGAAATAGGTAAACTAACCAATCACGTACATGCATCACTAGCACAGACATCAAAAATCAATCACTTGCGGGTTTGGATCTAATCCTTAGTTTGAACAAGATTTTACGCATAGCAGACGCATCAAAGCGATCGGAGCGGACACAGCACCACGGAGGCGCTAATAACATTTTCAAAGAAAATCCATCGCATTGGTGGTGGTGCTCGATGTGTTGCTGCAGATCATTCAACCTCAACGAACCAGAATTTCATATGAAGAAAAGGTTGACCATAAAAATAGCACTGTGGCGATCCCGCACCGCCAGTGCCGATGCTGAAAATTTATTACAAATTGTGGTGTCAGTTAGTTGGAAAGGAACATTGGGAAAAGAAAATTGGTTCTTCTCAGGACCAACATTTTACGAAAAGAAAGAATTAATTGCGAAAATGGACTGTTTCGGTGGCATCGGGTTTGGCGTGGTAGCTTGGTTGCTGTTAGTGATTCCATCCATTAAAATTTTCTACATCATATCCCTCCGACGCGCTATCAAATTCGCTATTTACGATTGAGTTTTGAACTTTGAAGAAAGTTTATTTCCGATCAACTTTCTTTTGTATAAAATCCATGAAGACGCCACCTTTGTGAAAACTATCTACCTACAGCAACTACCCATTAGTGAACGTCGCTTGGACAGACAGATGTCAAGAGATAATGTTTGGTAATATGAAGAAACTTCGTCTTGAGTCAAATTTCTGTTGTCACTCCTCGCAACAATACGCATCTTAGATAAACAACATCTCATAACCAAATTCAGAATCTTGCGAGAAAATTTAATAGGATTCTTAGAATTTGTCATTCTCCGAACGGTCCGTTGTCTGCGGAATCCCGATCGAAATGGCTCGCGCGCCGAAAAGCAGCTTTCTTATATCTAATGAAGTAATTTCATTAGTCCCGCCCCTTCATTAATCGTTATGAGTGCACATTACATTAACACCCATATCAGATCACAAAGAGGCGGGGCTTACGGGTTTAATTTATTAAATACAAGAAAGCTGCTGTTCGGCGCGCGCGAGCCATTTTGATCGGGATTCCACAAAGAGCGGTTTGACATTCAAGGCAGCGGAGCGGACACAGCAGCACGAAGTGGGTGGCAGTGTGACAATGCTGTAAATTTATTTCAACCTTTGGAGGCTTAGCGAAAAATCATCAAGTGGCGGTCGGACAGTTGCAACGCAATGTGTCGACAAGCAATTGGATGCTGTTAGTTATTGGAATGGGAATTGTGAAATGTTAGTGATCCCTTCCATTAAAATTCACTACATCATCTCCCTCCGACGCTCTATCAAATTCGCTATTTACGATTGATCTCATAACCAAATTCAGAATCTTGCGAGAAAATTTCATAGGATTCTTAGAAATTGTCATTCTCCGAACGGTCCGTTGTCTGCGGAATCCTGATCGAAATGGCTCGCTCGCGCCGAAAAAGCAGCTTTCTTATATCTAATGAAGTAATTCCGTTAGCCCCGCCCCTTCATTAATCGTTATGAGTGCACATTACATTAACACCCATATCAGATCACAAAGAGGCGGTGCTTACGGGTTTAATTTATTAAATACAAGAAAGCTGCTGTTCGACGCGCGCGCGAGCCATTTTGATCGGGATTCCACAAAGAGCGGTTCGACATTTAATGCAGCGGAGCGGACACAGCAGCACGAAGGCGTGGGGTGGAAGTGGCAATGCGGAAAATTTATTCCAAATTTTGGAGGCTGAGCGAAAAATCATCAGGTGGCGGTCGGACAGTTTCAACGCAAGGTGCCGGCAAGCGTTTGGATGCAGTTAGTTATTAGAAAGTCGCATTGGGGAATGAAAAATGGTTCTTCTCAGGACTAACATTTTATGATAAGAAAGAGGTTATTGCGAAAATGAATTGTTTCGGTGGGATCGGGTTTGGTGTGGTAGCTTGGTTGCTGTTAGTGATTCCATCCATTCAAATTTACTGCATCATCTCCCTCCGATGCGCTATCAAATTTGCTGGTTGCGATTGAGTTTTGCACTTTGAAGAAAGTTCATATCGGATTGTCGGTTCAACCTTTTGAATAAAGGCCTTTTTGGAGGACATCATCCTCAAAAATTGACGAAATAAAGGAGAAATAAGCAGTGGCGTGAAACCAAACGGAAATATATTTATTTGCAACGTTTGATTTTCGCCCGCGATGTAAGCGTACGTGGCAAAGTAAGGATTATGATGTCCCCGACTGAAAGCCAGTCGAGTGGCTTCAGCGGCCGATGAGTTATGTTAATTCCACGGTTAGAGACTCAAAGTCCATCCAACTGGGAACAACTAATCGACTTCTTGATTGAGTTGGCCTCCGAGCGGTTTGCTCAATGTTAATGAAACGAGACAAATTATTATGGCAAATACCATCATTTTCGAATAGCTACGTAGTCCTACGTCACCTTTGCGTACAACCCGATTGGGCTGCACCTTTGAGTTTTGTCTGAATTTTTCGGTGTACTTTTTCGAATTTTCCTTGGAATTTCCGGTTAAATTTGATTTAATCAGCAATTATTCTGAATTTAAATGGTCAGTTTTTAGATATTTTAACGATAATTGGTTTTAAATTTCAACGTAAGAGTATTCTGGATGGTCAGGCTAATACAAAATGGTTTTTTTCTTATTCAGAAACTCGTTACATGCCTCGGAATTACCACGATAAATTCTTCGAAACTTTCACAAAAAAACTCTTTTCCATTTTCACGGGAAATTCTTTGGAATTTTAGTGGCAAATTCTTCAGAATTACAACGGATAATTCCTCGGAATTTATAGAGAACTCTTTTCTATACTCCAACGAAAATTTCTTCGGAATTTCAACAAGAATTTTTACGGAACTTTTCAGGAAGTTCGATTTTCAATTCATTCATGCTATTTTGAACAACCACAGGGAACAAAATTACAAAAGTTTATTATATTCCGCCATCAGTTTACATGATTTACCAAAAATAATATTGGTTAGAGTATACGGACTACTGATGAAAACTTTTACGAACCGTATCAACACCGTCTTTTACATATTTGTTCCGATTTTTGAGATAGAGAATCATTGTGAAGGAATTTATCACAACCGGAATATAGTGGCCTATTGGATGTCTCAAAGATAGAAGCAGCAGTCCAAGTGCCGAGTGAAGGAGATATTTAATGGAACGCACCACGGTGCGTACCAATGCCGACCGGTTTAAAAATAACTCGAATGATAATTTCGGCGCAGATCCAGAGAAAAAAACTTTGAGAATGTTGGACAGTAAATAGCTGCTTATGATCATGCATGTTTTATTAGAAGACGGTTTGCGGATGATCAAGAACAGAGAGTCGAGGAATACGATTTGATTGATTCGAACCTTGATTTTCCTTAACTATGATATTTCTGTTTGTTTTAGATGAACGCTTACAAATCTGATGTACAAGAGGAATGTGCATTTAAAAATTTTGTTTCCAGCTTGGACGCTCTGTTTCCACAATGTCGAAATCTCGTGCTGTGACGATCGTCTTTCTCATCGAATTCCAGACGCGACACTCATTATGAACGAATCCGACGAAAATCCCCTTCTAAGCTTTGGTATCGAGTCTCCGCGTAAACTCCTTCGAAACATGGACAAATACATCGTAGGGAAAATCCATAAAGTACGTCACGCAAAAATCGGCGATTTTCAACCCCCCTCCCCCCTTCGTCACACTTTTTGTATTAAACCTCTAGAATTTTTGTATGAATCGTCACGCTGCTCGGACCCCCCCCCCCCCTCTCCCCTAAGAGCGTGACGTACTTTGTGGATGGCCCCGTACCGAAAACACGAATCTTTGATATACCCGGATTTCTCAATTCCCTCAGTTCGAATGACGTTTGCTTCGATTTGAGCAAGGACGTTAGACTCCCTTACGCTAAATCGGTTTGCCGTCAGCACAGCTTTGCCCCAAAACATCTTGTCATCGGGAGAATCCTCCAGCATGGCTTTTACGTTCTCATCGAAATTCCGTTTCAAACTTCACCGCGACGAAAGCCTCATACAATAACTGATCCTTTTATTTAATCGCAAGATAAGCTCAACATCATCCATTGTGTCTTGGGTGTGGAAAGGAAAGCGATCCGGCACCGGCAAACCACCACGACTCAATCATTTTCCAAAAGGCGATGAATTTATTTCGGTTTTCGAATGCCCACGTATCGTTTTTTTTTCATGCCACGTGCACGCTGCGTTAAAATAACGCAGGGGTGCATCGGCGCCACAACGCTGCGTTACTGCTTTTCCCCGATGGATATAAGCGTCCGTTAAGGCTGCCTTAAGGCTGCCTTACACCTCGGGAAAATTTTCCGCCGGAATTTGGTCCCCGTGTATTTTAAAGGGGGCCGGGATTTTTATTTTCCGTGCCCAAATTCCGAAAACATCGCATATGCAAAAATACATGGGGAAAAAATCCGCGGATCAAATTTCCGAGGTGTGAGGTACTTTAAAGGTACAACAATGTTTCGCTGAATTACGTTACGGGCTTAAGAATGTTGACCATGATTTGCTTCAAACATTTTTGGAGGAATGATTTTATCAATATTATATTGATTATGGTTCGTAGAAAATATACTTCATTGATTAAGGTCAAGATAATTGTTTTATCTTGAATATGTATTTTGTATAAATATATATCTTCGCAAAATGAAACAAATGCATCATGGTATGCATCCACCGAGGTAGGAGGCGTCTATGCACTGGTCTCCCTCACAGCGGGTCTGTCGAATTTTCATCAAAGGAAAGTTGACGATCAGGTGGATTATGTTGCCATAATATCTCCGCAAATAGTCAGCTATTTCAAGCACACTCGTACAAAACACGGTGCCGTCAGGAATTGACACATAGAGACGTGGCCGCTTGACCAGTGGTATCAGTAATGCTGCAGCTACTTCTCCAAGCTACAATCCCGTGTCGCACAGTCACTCCAAAGGGGTATGAAACTGGTTACCACTCCATGTAAGTAATAATCGTTGCCTCCAACAGCTTCCATTTTTGTAGTTTGTTTTTGTTTGAAGAAAAAACAACCTACGAAAATGTTGCTATGACTGCAGTGCTAAAATTTGTTCTAAAGAGGCTTCAATAAATTACGTACTGAAGCGAAGCTTTCATGACTGGGTACCGAAGACCGTTCATAGCATACGAAACTGGAACTATGACAAAATCGCCAGTTTCATATTGATTGTTGGTTGCATTGCATTTGGTGATATGGCCCGTGCTCTCCCCATTTTCACCCCTCAATCCGGCCCTGGTCAAAATTTCAGAAGGTCTATTTTCAAACAAAGTTCTTTAAGCTCCTGATGTGTTTTCATAAAGTTTGAGCAGTCGCATGCCCAGTTTCATTGCAATTGGTAATATGGCCCCTAGTCACCCCCATTTTAACCCCTACATCCGACCCTAATAAGAATTTCAGAAGGTTCATTTCAATTGAAAATGAAATATTTGAAACTCCTGATTTGTAAAGTTTATGGAGCGGCATGCTTATTACCGCATGCAAATTTCATTGTAATTTAACTTTTAGCCCATACTCTACCATTGTAACCCCTGAATGCAGCCCTGAATTCAGTCAATCCTGCCCTACTCAAATGGTGAAAACATCGGAATCGACTAAAAATCTTTACAAATTTCTTTTTGGGTTGGTTTGATGCTTGATTTGATAAATTTTGGGCATGAACACAGAATATTGAAGAAATGTTCGAATTACAGGAAAAAACACCCCCACACACACTTATTTTTAGCAATAACTCGGACCTGAACGAAACCGCGAGGAATTCCGACGCTCAGGTGCTGAATCCGAGCCATTTGAAAAAAAAATCCGTTCGTCCCGGGGCTTAGAGGATTAAAAAGGCTCGGAAGTCTACTTTCGAGAGGGTTGAAAGCCTCCTTTCAAAAGGCTCGGAAGCACTATCGAGGGTACGTACTATCGAAGTTCCTGTATTTTATATTTTATAAATCGAATATTCCGCATAAATAAAACTTTATAGCCAGAAAAAATCTTGCCAGTTAAAAAAATAGCATAAAAGAAGGGTCCGCCAAAGGTGTGCACCACTCTTCCGTCTAGTAATATGTATTCTATTTGGATTGTTCGAATTATGTTTTGATGTTTTTTTTTTCATATATTTCATATATTATAAGGACACAAAGTATTAAATTCCAATCGATACTGCTCATCACAGCTTTTCTCTGCTAGAAATAGAACTTTGTTGGAGAACTTTGCAATCACGAAAAAAATATAATAAAAAAAAAGTACAATGTTGACCATTTTAGTCCCATCGCTTTTGAACAGAATCAGCATTCTCCGAATTCTGTCTTCGCAGGTGATGTGTACTAACATTAGTAAATTGCCACCCCTGAAGTTTTTCGCAATTGCTTGCCACCACCACGCTCTGTCGCTTGCGGGCGTAAATCAGTCAGAAAGTAAGGAACAGACCATTTAAAACTTCAGTTCATGTGGCCGCTTTCGGCTGGAAAATCAGATTACCAAGCCAGAGTTCTATTCATGCGAGCAGTCGTTTGTTAAATTTTATCCCGCAATTTGTCACAATCTCCTGGCGCAACTTTCCACATTGGTAAGTTTCTCCATCTGGGTGCTCGCTTTCCGAGCGACTCACATATGTACCTACTTTAGGAAAATTGTTGACGCTTTTTTTATTTTCGAATCCATTCTCATTCGAGTTGCTGCAAACGAATCGATCGGAGTATCGCCAAAACCGTCGATTTTGTTAGGTAAAATAACATGTGTTTGGAGGCTCACAACAGCTATTGGAATGATCGACGAGACGTAATTATATTGAACGATGTGAAAATCGATTTCAATATTGGATTTTACCCATGATTTGCGTCCTGGCAATGGCATCATTTTTCTCCGTAAAGCGAGACGTGCTCAATCTTGAAATGTAGATGAAAGTAATGGGAAACAGCACATTAGGAAGCGTGACATATGTAATTCAAACAAGGATTGTCAACACCCAGCTATAATGGGTTAAAGTCATTGGATGTACATGAAAACACATACTGTAGGATTTTTATGATTCCCCGTTAATGGACGAAAGCCGGTAATATTTAGGTACACACCTTAAATGTAATTACTTCTTGTGTAAATAACGTGGTCGTCTCCAGTTGGTCTTGCGAATTCGTTCCTCGATTGGATGGTATAGGATGTTTTTTATTTTCTGGTAACATTCTCAACGCTCTGGGATACCATACCAACAAATAATAGTTTACAATGTTATGAAAACTCATATGTGGATATGTACGTTATGTGGAAGATATTGATTTGGAAAATGTATTGGAGGTAAACACTTTCCCTTCGATGGGACTCGAACCCATGACCCTACAGTACTGTAGGGTCATGGGTTCGAGTCCCATCGAAGGGAAAGTGGTTACAGTCATACCTCGATATAACGTAACTCAATTTTTATTTTCGTTACGTTATATCGAAGCAATTTTTTTTCTCAAAATTTTTTTAAATCTTTTTTTTTATAAAAGAATGTTAACCTAAAATCAATGTTATTCACCCACCAGGGTGTTCCAAGCTTTCTTACTTTTTTTTTGTATTTTTTGACATTTTTTTATTTTCTGTTTTTTTTATTTGCTTATCTATTTTTTTTTATTTTTTCATGCTCTTTTTTCATTTCTGTTTTCAAATTTACTTTTTATCTTA